>NC_053028.1:574844864-575144864 GCF_003073215.2 Triticum urartu
GGAGAAAAATTGCTATTAGAACAGTTTTGGAGTCGGTTTACTTACCGTACCACATACCTATTCCTTATCAGAGTCTGAAACGTTTTGAAAAGTGTCCCTTATATACATCTCCGGGGTTACGGTGTCAATAACATTAGTTTGAACATTTATGGGGTTACCTGAGATATAATGTTTGATTCTTTGACCGTTCACCACCCTCGGATTTGTTCCTTTGAAGTTGTTAATTTTTATGGCACCAGAACGATAGACCTCCTCGATGACGTAAGGACCTTCTCATTTAGAGAGGAATTTTCCTGCAAAAAATCTTAAACGAGAGTTGTATAACAATATATAATCACCTACATTAAACTCACGTTTTTGTATCCTTTTGTCATGCCATCTTTTAACCTTTTCTTTAAACAGTTTGGCATTTTCATAGGCCTAGGTTCTCCACTCATCAAGTGAGCTAATGTCAAATAATCTCTTCTCACCGGCAAGTTTGAAATCATAATTGAGCTCTTTAGTGGCCTAATATGACTTATGTTCTAGTTCGAGAGGTAAGTGACATGCTTTTCCATAAACCATTTTATATGGAGACATACCCATAGAATTTTTATATACAGTTCTATAGGCCCATAATGCATCATCAAGTTTCCTGGACCAATTATTTGTAGATCTTTTAACAGTCTTTTGCAATATTAATTTGAGCTCTCTATTAATCAGTTCTACTTGACCACTAGACCATGGGTGATATGGAGATGCAATTCTATGATTAACATCATACTTAGCAAGCATTTTACGAAAGGTACCACGAATAAAATGTGAACCACCATCAGTCATTAAGTATCCAGGGACTCCAAAGCTCAGAAAAATGACTTCTTTAAGCATCTTAATAGAGGTGTTATGATCAGCACAACTAGTTGGAATAGCTTCTACCAACTTAGTAACGTAATCAACGGCAACTAGAATATGCATATACCCATTAAAGGAAGGAAACGATCCCATATGATCGAAGCCCCAAACATCAAATGGTTCAATAACAAGTGAATAGTTCATAAGCATTTCTTGACGTCTACTAATATTACCAATTCTTTGACATTCATCACAAGACAAGAAAAACTTATGGGCATCTTTGAAGAGAGTAGGCCAATAAAAACCGGATTGCAATACCTTATGTGCAGTTCTATCTCCAGCGTGGTGTCCTCCATAAGCCTCGGAGCGACACTTGCGTAGGATCTGTTCCTGTTCATGCTAAGGTACACAACGTCTAATAACACCATCTACTCCTTTATAAAGGTGTGGGTCATCCCAGAAGTAATGTCTTAAATCATAGAAAAACATTTTCTTTTGCTGGTATGTGAAACTAGGTGGTATAAATTTAGCAACAATGTAATTAGCATAATCAGCATACCATGGAGCAGTACGAGAAGCATTTATGACACCTAATTGTTCATCGGGAAAGCTATCATCAATAGGTAGTGGGTCATCAAGAACATTCTCTAACCTAGGTAAGTTGTCTACAACGGGGTTCTTAGCTCCCTTTCTATCAATAATATGCAAATCAAATTCTTGTAGCCAGAGAACCCATCTAATAAGTCTAGGTTTAGCATCTTTCTTTTCCAGAATATATTTAATAGCAGCATGATCGGTGTGAACAGTTACTTTAGAATCAACAATATAAGGTCTGAACTTATCACAAGCAAATACAACTGCTAAAAATTCTTTTTCAGTAGTAGCATAATTTCTCTAGGCACTGTCTAGGGTTTTACTAGCATATTGGATAACATTTAATTTCTTATCAACCCTTTGTCCTAGAAAAGCACCTATAGGATAATCCCTAGCATGACACATAATTTCAAAGGGTAAATTCCAATCAGGAGACTGAACAATAGGTGCAGAGATCAAGGGTTTTTTAAGTATTTCAAATGCTTCTACACAATCATCATCAAAGACAAAAGGAACATCTTTTTGTAAGATATTAGTCAGAGGCCTAGAAATTTTTGAGAAGTCTTTAATGAACCTCCGATAAAAACGGCATGACCAAGGAAACTTCTTATATCTTTAATGTCCTTAGGACACGGCATCTTTTCAATACCATCAACTTTAGCATTATCAACTTTAATACCTCTTTCAGAAACTTTATGCCCCAAGACAATACCTTCATTAACCATAAAGTGGCACTTCTCCCAATTCAAGACAAGATTAGTTTCTTCACATCTCTGCAAAACTCGCTCAAGGTTGCTTAAGAAATCATCAAAAGAAGTTCCGTAAACGGAGAAATCATCCATGAATACCTCAACAATCTTTTCACAAAAGTCAGAGAATATAGCAGTCATACATCTTTGGAAGGTAGCAGGTGCATTACATGAACCAAAAGGCATACGTCTATAAGCAAAGGTACCGAAAGGGCAAGTAAAAGTGGTCTTTTCCTGATGCTATTTTGACACATGTATTTGAGAGAAACCAGAATAACTGTTTAGAAAGCAAAAATGTGTATGTTTAAATAATCTTTCTAGCATTTGATCAACAAAAGGTAAATGGTAATGATCCTTTTTAGTAGCTTTATTTAATTTGCGGAAGTCAATTACCATTCTTTGTGGGATCAATTCATCTTTATCATTAGGAACAACAGTAATGCCTCCCTTCTTAGGGACACAATGGACATGACTTACCCACTTACTATCAGCAACGGGATAAATTATACCTACCTCCAGAAGCTTTAGTATTTCATTTCTTACCACTTCTTTCATCTTAGGATTTAACCGTGGTTGGTGATCAACAACCGGTTTAGCGTCTTTATCTAATTTTATTTTGTGCTGGCATAGAGTGGGACTAATGCCCTTGAGATCATCAAGAGTATATCCAATGGCAGCATGGTGCTTCTTCAGAGTTTTCAATAATTTATCTTCTTCCTGCTCTGAAAGATTAGCACTAATAATAACATGATATATCTTTTTTTCATCAAGATAAGCATATTTAAGTGTATTAGGTAATGGTTTAAGCTCAAACACAGGATCACCCTTGGGTGGAGGAGGATCCGCTAGAATTTCAAAAGGCAAGTTGTGTTTCAAAATAGGTCCCTGTTTAAAGAATAATTTATCTATTTCCCTTCTTTCATTCACAAACATATAATTTTCATGGTCTAACAAATATTGTTCTAAAGGATCATTAGGAGGCACGACAATAGAGGCAAGACAACTAATTTCATCTTTACTAGGAAATTATTTATCATGGTGTTGTCTACGAAATTTAGCAAAATTGAAATCATGAGACATATCCCCTAAACTAACAGAAACAATATCCATTTTGTAGTCTATCTTAGCATTAATAGTGTTCAAGAAGGGTCTACCAAATATAATGGGACAAAAGTTATCTTTGGGAAGCAAGAACAAGAAAATCAGTAGGATATTTAATTGTCCCACACAAGACTACAACATCTCTAACAATCCCAACCGGTGAGATAGTATCTCTATTGGCAAGCTTAATAGTAACATCAATATCTTCTATCTCATCATGTGCAATATTATGCATAATTTCTTTATATAAGGTATAAGGTATTGCACTACCACTAGCACCCATATCACATAATCCATGATAACAGTGATCTCCTATTTTAGTAGAAACAGCAGGGATGCCAACAACAGGTCTATGTTTATCTTTAGTATCGGGTTTAGCAATTCTAGCAGCTTCATCACAGAAGTAAATAACATGCCCATCAATATTATCGACCAAGAGATCTTTAACCATAGCAATACTAGGTTCAAATTTAATTTGCTCAGAGGGTTTGGGTGTTCTAATATTACTTTTGTTGACCACAGTTGAAGCTTTAGCATGATCCTTTATTCTAGCAGGGAAAGGTGGCTTCTCCATATAAGCGCTAGGAACATTACCATATAAGCGGTAGGAACATTATTATCAACATAATAAGTGATAGTCTTTTCCTCAACTTTAATAGGTTCAACTACTTTTACTTCAATGGGAGGATGATATTTAAGCCACTTCTCCTTAGGGAGATCAACATGATTATCAAATGATTCATAGTAAGGAGCTACTATCTCAGAGTCAAGTCCATATTTAGTGCTAAATTCATGAAAAACATCGGTATCCATAAAAGATTTAACACAATCAAACTTAGGTGTTATACCTGACTCCTTACCTTCGTCGAGTTCCCAACCTTTATAGTTGCGTTTAATTATTTCCAATAAATCCAATCTGAATTCAATAGTCTTCATCATAAAAGAACCGGTACAAGAAGTATCGAGCATGGAGCGACTATTGAGAGAAAGCCGAGCATAAAAAAATTGAACAATAATTTCTCTCGATAGCTCATGATTGGGGCATGAATATAACATTGACTTAAGCCTCCCTAAGCTTGAGCCATGCTTTCTCCTTCATGAGGCCAAAAATTATATATATAATTACGACCACGATGAACCAGATGCATAGGATAAAAATTCTAATGAAATTACAATTTCAATCGGTTGTAGTTCCATGATCAAATATCATCACATAGCCTAAACCATGTCAATGCCTTTCCCTTCAAAGATAAAGGGAAGACCTTCTACTTGATAACATCCTCGGGCATACCTACAAGCTTAAATAATCATAAACTTCATCCACATAGATTAGGTGCAAATCGGGATGTAATGTTCCATCTCGTGTAAAAGGATTAGCTTGTAGTTTTTCTATCATACCAAAGGAATTTCAAAGTAAACATTTTCAGTAGGTTCAATAGGTTGAGGAGAAACTCTTTGCTCTACTGGTCGGGCTGAAGATACCCTGAACAAGCCCCTCAAAGTATTACTTTCCATAGTAACTAGTGACAGTAAATTTCAGCACACTATATAAATTTTTCCTTATCAAATTCCACTAACCAAAGGCGCTTAAGTCCCCGGCAATGGTGCCAAAAAAGAGTCTTGATGACCCACAAGTATAGGGGATCTATCATAGTCCTTTCGATAAGTAAGAGTGTCGAACCCAATGAGGAGCAGAAGGAAATGACCAGCGGTTTTCAGTAAGGTATTATCTGCAAGCACTGAAATTATCGGTAATAGATAGTTTTGTGATAAGGTAATTCGTAATGGGTAACAAGTAATAAAAGTAAACAAGGTGCAGCAAGGTGGCCCAGTCCTTTTTGTAGCAAAGGACAAGCCTGGACAAACTCTTATATAAAGGAAAGCGCTCCCGAGGACACATGGGAATTATCGTCAAGCTAGTTTTCATCAAGCTCATATGATTCGCGTTCGTTACTTTGATAATTTGATATGTGGGTGGACCGGTGCTTGGGTACTGCCCTTCCTTGGACAAGCATCCCAATTATGATTAACCCCTCTTGCAAGCATCCGCAACTACAAAAGAAGTATTAAGGTAAACCTAACCATAGCATGAAACATATGGATCCAAATCATCCCCTTACGAAGCAACGCATAAACTAGGGTTTAAGCTTCTGTCACTCTAGCAACCCGTCATCTACTTATTACTTCCCAATGCCTTCCCCTAGGCCCAAACAATGGTGAAGTGTCATGTAGTCGACCTTCACATGACACCACTAGATGAGAGACAACATACATCTCATCAAAATATCGAACGAATACCAAATTCACATGACTACTTATAGCAAGATTCTCCAATGTCCTCAGGAACAAACGTAACTACTCACAAATCATATTCATGTTCATAATACAAGGGGTATTAGTATGCATAAAGGATATGAACATATGATCTTCCACCAAATAAACCAACTACCATCAACTACAAGGCATAATCAACACTACTAGCAACCCACAAGTACCAATTTGAGGTTTTGAGACAAAGATTGGATACGGGAGATGAACTAGGGTTTGAGATGAGATGGTGCTGGTGAAGATGTTGGTGGAGATTGACCCGCTCCCGATGAGAGGATGGATGGTGATGACGATGATGATGATTTCCCCCTCCCAGAGGGATGTTTCCCCGGCAGAACAACTCCGACGGAGCCCTAGATTGGTTCCACCTCGAGACAGCGGCGCTTTGTCCTGAAAGCTTCCTCCTTATTTTTTTCAGGGCGAAAGACTCCATATAGCAATATATGGGCACTGAAGGCCTGCCAGGGGCCCCACGATGCAGGGGGCGCGCCCCCAGCCTCGTGGACAGGGTGTGCCCCCCTCTGGTGCTTTCTTTGCCGCATATTTTTAATATATTCCAAAATTGACTTTCATGGAGTTTCAGGACTTTTGGAGTTGTGCAGAATAGGTCTCTAATATTTGCTCCTTTTCCAGCCCAGAATTTCCGTCGCCGGCATTCTCCCTCTTCATGTAAACCTTGTAAAATAAGAGAGAAAAGGCATAATTATTGTCACATAATGTATAATAACAACCCATAATGCAATAAATATCGATATAAAAGCATGATGCAAAATGGACGTATCAAGATCCATTTCGAGGTAGGTTTAAAAAGGCCACGTGATGCTACAGTGTCAGCCAAGTTAGTATCGGAGGTAGCGGTTGCCGTTAGGTGTCATGTACGTATCCTCCCAACATGGATTCAGTACAAGAATGACAAAGACAAAACCTGGTTCAACCCATTCCTCGACCATTTATCTGTAAGTACGGTTATGTATGGAAACTAGTAATATCGTCTTGCTCTGTCCCATAATTTCTAGGTTGCTGATAATGAGACTCCCATAATTTTCAAAAGATGAGGTTCAAGTTGGATAGCCAAGATGATGCAACCTGACAAGCTTGCACCCATGTTTTCAAGTCTGCTCTGCAACAATATCGGTATAACTTGTGGAAAACTTACTTTGAAGGCAAGGCTAACAGTGAACTTGCCCAAACATCTCCAGTGGAAAATATGTCAGGTGAAGACTGGAGAGGCCTTGTTAAACACTGGTCTGATCCAAAGTATCAGGTACATTATATATATGTGATCAAATCACATGTTGAAGTCCTATTTACGCATGTGCCACACAAATCTATCTTCTTGTAGGTGAACTGTTCAAAGAACAAGGCCAACCATACGAAAGTGAAATTCCAACAGACAACATGATCTCGTAGCTATATTACACACTGCGAGGCTCTTGTAATTAGCTGCTGCTTCACTCTTTTCGCTCTACCATATTATCAGATCTATATTGACTTTGTTCCAAATGCATAGGAAAGCCCGCAAGGACCAAAAAGTACCTGAACCAAATGCTGGGGAAATCTTCAAGGAGTGTCACACCAGCAATACGAAGGGCATGACTACACCAGGCAAAGCCACTGTTGTAAGTCCTTAATCCTCATGCCTTTTAACTACTACTTACTCTGACTCGTGCCTTGAACTGCATGGTTTGCAGCCAATGTCTATTACTCTTTTCAATTTTATACACAATTGTCTTAGCGTATCATTGCACCTTACAAGGTTTAAAAGAGAGGAGTGATGGTCCTTCTATCTTGACCTGTAATCTAGTTCCGTGCTGGACTTTTGCCCACACAACGTTACAATTGCCTGTTTGTCTGTTCTTAGTTGTTTTGTGATATGAATGATGTCATACTATGCTTACCGTATTATAAACTTTGTCTCATTATCCTTAGCTGTTAATACAATGTGAAGAAATAGACAAGACATTAGCCATGGTACATGGTCATATGTTTGGAACCTGATTTTATTATGTACTTTGCAATAAAATACAACTAATATTTTACATGGGTTCACCAGAATAAGTTTTGTATATAGACCAAAGCTATTTTGTTTGGTTTTGCTGCCTCCTTAATATCTTCAGTTCTGGTACTACTAATGTAAAACTCAACTTTTTAGGAAGCTATGGAAAAATGGTGGAACCGCCACCTTCTGAAGGTGGCGAGGCATCTATAACCGCAATGTCAGCTCTTGATGTAGTGGGTCAGTACCTGTCCACTAACAGTGCCAAAGGCACGTTCCTGCATAATACCGGGTTGGTTATTAAGGCAATCTCGTCCAACTACCTCATGATCAAGATATGCAAGCTCAAAACAATGTTATATCTGCGCTCCAGACATAAGTCCATTCCCTAATAGAGACCCTTTGTGAAACAAAGACAGACATTGTTCGATGTCGTCAAGATATGCATGGTTTTGAAACCAGACTATCAGACATTTGCTATGTTGTTCAGGAGCCTAGGAGAAATGAAGGCGGAGGTTATGGTGCTCCATTGGACAATACAACATGAAAACGTAACAGTCGGGTCAAATGAACTGAGCTTCTGAACTTCTGGTGGTGCATTTATCTGCCAGACTGTTAACTTTTATGCCAACCTTCCTTTTATTTTATAGTTGAAATTCGTTTTGTTGCGATACAAAATTTGTTCTTAATGTGCAGCCACCGGCTGAAGAAAACAACAATCCATTTGTGTATAGTGTAGGGTATTCCCTATATTTGCCTTAATAGCCTAGCGTTAGTTTTGGGCTTATTTATTTCCTAGTCTTCTTTTTCCCTGGATTGCTAGTGGCCGCAACAACCATGGGCCATATACAGACCGTGGTAACGTTGACCCTGCTACAGGCCGTAGGATCCATGAGCCTCCTACGGGCCGGTGATAAATGGGCCTCCAACAGGGCCATAAAATCGGTGGACCTCGGGCCGTCGGATAAATGGGTCAACATGGGCCGTAAACGGGCGTAATTGGTATCGTCCCAGCATGGTAATGGGCCGTTAACAGGCCAGAGGACAGCAAAGGCTTAATTGTTTCATAGGCATAACAGGTAGTTAATGGGCCAGAATATAGGGCGGTCTGGAAACGGCGCAACGGGTAATAGGACAGATACAGGCCGACTCTTGCGACAGGAAGAATTTGGCCCATTTAGGGGATGATGCATCTCCAATGTATCTATAATTTTGTATTGTTCCATGCTATTTATGATCTGTTTTGGATGTTTAATGGGCTTTAATATGCACTTTTATATTACTTTTTGGACTAACCATTTAACCGAAGGCCCAGTGCAAGTTTCTGTTTTTTGCCTATTCAATGTTTCACGAAATAGGAATATCAAACGGAATACAAACGGAACAAAACCTTCACGAGGATCTTTCTTGGAACAAACGCAACCCAGGAGACTTGGAGTACAAGTCTGGACGTCTCGAAGCTTCCACGAGGAAGGGGGCGCGCCCCCACCCTCGTGGGCCCCACGGAGCTCCACCGACATACTTCCTTCACCTATATATATCCATGTACCCAAAAAACATCCAGGAGAGCCAAGAAACCACTTTTCCACCGCCGCAACGTTCTGTACCCGTGAGATCCAATCTGGGGCCTTTTTTGGCGATTTGCCGAAGGGGGATTCGATCATGAAGGGCTTCTACATCAACACCATAGCCTCTGCGATGATGTGTGAGTAGTTTACCACAGATCTTCGGGTCCATAGTTATTAGCTAGATGGCTTCTGCTCTCTCTTTGGTTCTCAATACAAAGTTCTCCTTAATGTTCTTGGAGATCTATTCGATGTAATACTTTTTCCGATGTGTTTGCCGAGATCCGATGAATTGTGGGTTTATGATCAAGATTATCTATGAACAATATTTGGTTTTTCTCTGAATTCTTATATGCATGATTTGATATCTTTGCAAGTCTCTTGGAGTTATCGGTTTAGTTTGGCCTAATAGATTGATCTTTCTTGCAATGGGAGAAGTGCTTAGCTTTGGGTTCAATCTTGCGGTGTCCTTTCCCAGTGACAGCAGGGGCAGCAAGGCACGTATTGTATTGTTGCCATCAAGGATAAAAGGATGGGGTTTATATCATATTTCTTGAGTTTATCCCTCTACATCATGTCATCTTGCTTAAAGCGTTACTCTGTTCTTATGAACTTAATACTCCAGATGCATGCTGGATAGTGGTCGATATGTGGAGTAATAGTAGTAGATGCAGAATTGTTTTGGTCTACTTAACACGGACGTGATGCCTATATTTCATAAGCATTGCCTAGATATTCTCATAACTATGTGCTTTTCTATCAATTGCTCGGTAGTAATTTATTCACCCATCGTAATTTATGCTATCGTGAGAGAAGCCACTAGTGAATCCTATGGCCCCCGGGTCCCTTTCTTATTATATTGCATCTCTTTTTATATACATCGCATCTCGTTTACTATTTTGTAATGTTTATTTTCCAATCTACACAACAACAAAAAACAAAAATATTTATCTTATTATCTTTATCAGATCTCACTTTCGCAAGTGACCGTGAAGGGATTGACAACCCCTTTATCGCGTTGGTTGCGAGGTTCTTGATTGTTTGTGCAGGTACTTGGCGACTTGCGTGTAGTCTCCTACTGGATTGATACCTTGGTTCTCAAAAACTGAGGGAAATACTTACGCTACTTTGTTGCATCACCCTTTCCTCTTCAAGGGAAAACCAACGCATGCTCAAGAAGTAGTCGGGGAACATGCCAGTAATGGGCCGAAAGTAATTGAGGGCCGGAAAGGAGCCCAAGAACGTATGGGCTGTCAGTAGGACGAAAGCTAACACGGGCTGGAAACGGCCCATGTGAATCATGTGTCCTTAACGGGTCAAAGAAATTTACTGTTCATTATGGGCTAGAGTCACCATGGGCCTCTAAAGGGCCTAAAGATACGAAGGCCTCATATGGGCCGAAAGACGTCATGGGCCATACATGGGCCGAAAGTGAAACGGGCTGGTGTTATATTCGACGGCCCACAAGACGTTGTTGGGCCGATTTCGGGTAGGCCCTAACGGGCTGTGAGTTACCGGGCCACAAAATAGGCTATTTGCGAAGAGACCATCAACAGGCTTTTCATGGGCCAGCCCGCTAACTTTTGACTAAGTAAAACGGGCTATCCTTTGTAAGCTAAATGGGCCAGTGGTGGACCGTCGCAGGTGTCGACATATCATAGGCGCCTATCTGACCCACTGACGAGCTAACACGTGTTTTCTCCGGCTAATCAGAATTTTACATGTGAAAATTTCCAATTGGTCTAGGCTGTTAACGGGTTATCGGATCCAAAACCAGACTCGATAGCTTAACAGCGACCTGTTACAGCGGATGCCATGTGCCGGTCACCCTTGACGAAAGCACTTTTGTGACGCGCGATTTATCGTCATGGAAGTGGACACTTCCGTGATGATAATTTTGGTAATGTCATGGAACACTTCTACGACAGCACAAGTATGACTATCTTGATTCTGTCATAAAATTGTCATGGATGTACATGCATGACAGAAAACATGACCTACTGTGACAAACACGTATCATCACGGAAGTGTCTTTTTTGTAGTGATGATAAAGGATGCCAATAACATTGCCATACTTATGGGATTAGCCATAATGCAAGCAAGCAAGAATTTCAAGAGCAATAGGCTGCTGAGGACGTTCGGAAGATCGAATGGTATTTCGAAGACTTTTGCGAAATACATGAATCAATAGGGATGAGAGGATACTCGGTAGGTCCGAGAAATTATCTGTAGGGGTATTCAGGTGGCAAGGAACTGCAAGGCAGTAAGCACAAAGTATTCTTGGAACCATAGAGACAATTTTGGGGCATCTTGTAATAACAAGATCAACAGGGAATGATTGTATGAATGGCAAGTGTACGTGGTTATCCATAGGGGTTTTATCGATGAAACAAAATTGCAAAAGCGATGGCACAAGGTATTGAGAGAACATCGTAGAGTAACTTAGGAATCTTCTGGTGCAGCCGGCGATCATCTGTAATAAGGGGCTCTTCGGGTGGATGTGATCACAAGATCCTAAAGTTAGATTTTAGCAAAATCATTTAACCTGAATAGTAGAGAGATCAGTGTCCCAGAGTATAGATCGAGGAGTAAGAGATCCTAATACCACCCAGATGGCGAAGTGGGCCCGTAAGGCACACATCCATGTTAGTAAAAGGCTTGCAATGTCTAGACTCGACTTCGTCCAAGGAGTGTGGAAGGGGGGGTTCCTATAGGCTTTCGGCTCTGATACCAACTTGTTCTGTCCCGATTCAATCATACACTAATCATACACGCAAACGTGTACGATCAAGATCAGGGACTCACGGGAAGATATCACAACACAACTATAAAAATAAAATAAGTCATACAAGCATCATATTACAAGCTAGGGGCCTCGAGGGCTCGAATACAAGAGCTCGATCATAGACGAGTCAGCGGAACCAAGAATATCTAAGTATAGACATAAGTTAAACAAGTTGCCATAAGATGGCCAGCACAAACTGGGATACAATCGAAAGAGGCGCAAGCCTCCTGCCTAGGATCCTCCTAAACTACTCCTGATCGTCATCGGTGGCCTGCACATAGTAGTAGGCACCTCCAGTGTAGTAGGAGTAGTCGTCGACGGTGGCGTCTGGCTCCTGGGCTCCAACATCTGGTCGCAACAACCAGGTATAGAAAGGGGGGAAAGGGGTAAGAAAAGCAGCCATGAGTACTCATCCAAAGTACTCGCAAGCAAGGAGCTACACTACATATGCATTGGTATTAATGAAAGTGGTGGTATATGTGGACTGAACTGTAGAATGCCAGAATAAGAGGGGGATAGCTAGTCCTATCGAAGACTACGCTTCTGGCAGCCTCCATATTGAAGAAGTAGAAGAGTGTAGATGGTAAGTTAACCAAGTATCATCGCATAGCATAATCCTACCTGGCGATCCTCCCCTCGCGCCATGTGAGAGAGTGATCACCGGGTTGTATCTGGCACTTGAAAGGGTGTGTTTTATTAAGTATCCGGTTCTAGTTGTCATAAGGTCAAGCTACAACTCCAGGTCGTCCTTTTACCGAGGGACACTGCTTTTCAAATAGATAAAGTTCCCTGCGTGGGTGCACCACATAACCCAACACGCTCGATCCCCTTTGGCCGGACACACTTTCCTGGGTCATGCCCGGCCTCAGAAGATCAACACGTCGCAGCCCCACCTAGGCACAACAGAGACGTTAGCACGTCGGTCTAAATCCTATGCGTGCAGGGGTCTGGGCCCATCGCCCATTGCACACCTACATGTTGCGAACGTGGACGGAAGCAGACCTAGCCTCCCTAATACAAGAGCAAGCATTCCGGCCCAATCCGGCGCGCACCGCTCAGTCGCTGACGTCAAGAAGGCTTCGGCTGATACAATGACGTCGAGTTCCCATAACTGTTCCCACGTAGTTGGTTAGTGCGTACATGACAGTGGCCCTGGTTGGTGAAGTAACAACGAACGCCGACCAAGGCCAGGTCCACCTCTCTCCTAGGTGGTCTCAACCTGCCCTATAGCTCTGCCACGAAGATCCACTCAGAGGGCCCTTGGGACTAACATCCTTTCGGTCCCAATCCGTGAATCACTTGCAGGTACTCTATGAGCCGACCCGACTTTAGTCACCACAAGTATCATATATTATGTATATAAGTATATACCCGTGATCACCTCCCGAGTGATCACGGCCCGATAGTATACCATGGCAGACGGACAAGAATGTAGGGCCACTAATGAAATACTAGCATCCTATACTAAGCATTTAGGATTGCAGGTAAAGGTAACAACAGTAGTAGCAAAGACAGGCTATGCATCAGGATAGGATTAACGGAAAGCAGTAACATGCTACACTACTCTAATGCAAGCAGTAGAGAGAAGAATATTTAATATCTGGTGATCAAGGGGGGAGGCTTGCCTGGTTGCTCTGGCAAGGAGGGGTCGTCAACAACGTAGCCAATTGGGGCACCAGCAGCGGCGTCAGTCTCGTAGTCTACCAGAGAGAAGAGGGGGAAGAAACAACGAATACAATACAAATAGATGCATATCGATGCATGACATGACAAGTAACGGTGCCAGGTGTGCCCTAACGCAGTTGGAGGTGATACCGGGAAAGGGGGGAAACATCCGGGAAAGTATCCCCGAAGTTTCGCGTTATCGGACAAATGAACCGGAGGGCAAAAGTTGCGTCTTCGCTATGCTAGGGATGTGTGGCGGACGAATGGGCTGCGTATCCGGATTTATGTCGTTGTTCTGAGCAATTTTCATGTACAAAGTTTTTCCATCCGAGTTAAGTATTATTTTATATTAATTTTTAATGTTTTTAAAACATTTTCTAAATTGTTTTAGTTTGAAAATTAAATGTTAAATTGCTATGGGTACACAGAAGTGTACCCACAGAAGGGCTTGGTGGCTGACCAGTAGGCCCAGTTGACTTGGTCAACTACCTAGCCAGTAGAGACTGACTAGTGGGGCCAGTCAAAGTCAACAGCCCAGTCAGCATTGACTGTTGACCTGGTGAACCTGACAAGTGGGTTCCATTGTCATTGACTCTTTAGTTAATTAGGTTAATTAAACATAATTAATTTAGCTAATTAATTAATTATTAGTTAATTATTATTATTTTAAATTCTTTTTTTATAAAACATCGTGTGGCGTGGGCCCCGTTGTCATTGGCCCAAGGGCCAAACGGGCGTTGGGCAACGGTTATGGGCTAGGCGTGCGCCCACCTGCAGGCCCGAGACCACCAAGGGGGGTGACTGGCCACGGCGGCAGCCGGAGCAGTGCGACAAGGGGGCGATAGGGCGGGGTTCGGCCCCGTCGGGAAGCGGCTCGGCGTGGGGGAGTCGACGCAGTGGTTGGCTGCGGGGAGGGCGCCGAGCGACGGGCAGGGGGTCGCGGTGGAGGCGACGGCGGGGCAAGCTGGGCACTACAACGGGGCGTGGCACGATGAGGGGGAGGTGGCGCGGGTCAGGCGGCACGGGCGGCTGTGCTAGGCGAGGATGTGGCCGAAGCGGCGTGCTGCCGGCAACGAATCGGCGAGCAGGAGCTGCAGCAGGGGAGCTTGGGGGCGCGGTGGCGTGGGGCGCGCGACGGATGAGTTTCGCCCGGAGCAGTCATGTGGGCATGCTAGTTGGACGAGCGACCGGAGTGGGCAGGGACGGTGTCGGCGAGCGGACGAGCGCATGGGCGAGGGGCGACGACGTGTGAGCGGGAGGTACAGCGAGGGGGGCTTGGCCCGAGCACGGTGCAGTTGGGCACGACAGACGAGGCCATGGCGCACAGGGCAGAGAGGAGAGGAGGAGGGCATGGCCCTCACCGGTGCTGGAGAGCAGAGGGGGTGGCGAGGATCGATGTGGTCCGGCGGGGAGGAGGACGGGGATGGGTCGGCGACGGTGGCGGGGTCGACGATGGGGACGAGGTTGAGGCGGGAAGGTCTCCGGGCGGCGGTGGCATGCCGCACGGTGACGGCGCCGATGTCCAGGGGCGGCGGGGCGTTAGCGTCACGAGGAGGGTCGTTCTCCCGATCCAGATCTGGATCAGGGAGGAGGAGGTGAATGTGGTGGGGGTAGTGGTGCGGTTAGGTTAGGGTTTGGGCTAGCAGGTGGTTATGGGTGGGGGGGGGGGGTCGGTGGCCCGTCGGGACTGGCCAGGTGGCCAGCTGGGCCATGGTCCAGCAGGGGGGCCTTTTTAGTCTTGATTATTTTTTGTTTTATTTTAACTACTGTTTTCTTTTTATTATCCAAGGAAAATGAATTTAGTTAAACATGAGATTTGTCACATAATTCAAGCACAATATTTTTGAGTGGCATGTAAAGTTTGGAGGCAACTGGAGTTAAATAAATAACTAATAATTTTTCAAAGGTCATTTTATTTACTGTTGGAGCACTTATTAATTTCCTAGGGTTTTATTTGTGATTCAAATGATGTTGGTTTCTACATGGTAATTCCTTAGTGAATATTTGTAACCTAATGAACATTTTTAATTCACTGTTTTATACTTTGACTTGTTATTTGAATTTGTATTTGAACTAATTTTGAAACGAGTGAGGTTTAGCAAAATATTAATTATGATGACCTAGCATCATTAACAGGGGTTTACTGTAGCTTCACTATCAGGGTGTCACATCACATAACTCATATAATACTATATTGTCAACGAACGTTAAGCGTGCGGACCCTACGGGTTCGAGAACTATGTAGACATGACCAACACCCCTCTCCGGTCAATAACCAATAGCGGAACCTGAATGCCCATATTTGCTCCTACATATTCTATGAAGATTTTTATCGGTCGAACGATTATGACAACATATGTAATTCCCTTTGTCCATCGGTAAGTTACTTGCCCGAGATTCGATCGTCGGTATCTTCATACCTAGTTCAATCTCGTTACCGGCAAGTCTCTTTAGTTGTTCCGTAATACATCACCTCGTACTAACTCCTTATTCATTTGCTTGCAAGCTAATGACGTGTATTACCGAGAGGGCCCAGAGATACCTCTTCGATACTCGGAGTTACAAATCCTAATCTTGATCTATGCCAACTCAACAAACACCTTTGGAGATACCTATAGATCACCTTTATAGTCACCCAGTTACATTGTGACGTTTGATAGCACACAAGGCATTCCTCCGATATCCGGGAGTTGCATAATCTAATGTTGAAGGAAGACGTATTTGACATGAAGAAAGCAATAGCAATAAAACCGAACGATCATTATTCTAAGCTAAAAGATGGGTCTTGTCCATCACATCATTCTCCTAATAATGTGATCATGTTATCAAATGACAACACATGTCTATGGTTAGGAAACCTTAACCATCTTTGATCAGCAAGCTAGTCTAGTAGAGGCTCACTAGGGACACGGTATTTGTTTCTGTATTCACACATGTATTTAGGTTTCCGATCAATACAATTCTAGCAAGAATAATAAACCTTTATTATGAATAAGGAAATATAAAATAACAACTTTATTATTTCCTCTAGGGCATATTTCCTTCAGTCTCCCACTTGCACTAGAGTCAATAATCTAGTTCACATCGCCATGTGATTAACACCAATAGTTCACATAACCGTGTGACAAACACCTAAAGGGTTTTGTAGATTCAATAATCTAGTTCACATTTCCATGTGATTAACATCCAGAGAGTACTAAGGCGTGATCATGTTTTGCTTGTGAGGGACTTCTAGTCAATGTGCCTACCACATTGAGAGCGGTATGTATTTTCCAAAATTCTATGTCTACAATGCTCTGCATGGAGCTACTCTAGCTAATTGCTCCCACTTTCAATACATATCCAGATTGAAACTTAATGTCATCTGGATAGGTGTCAAAGCTTGCATTGATGTAGCCATTTACGAAGAACTCATTGTCACCTCCATAACCGAGAAACTTTTCCTTAGTCCTCTTAGGTATCTAAGTATAATTTTGACTGCTGTCCAGTGATCTACTCCTAGATCACTATTGTACCCCCTTGTCAAACTCTTGGCAAGGCACACAGTAGTTCTGGAACACAGCATGGCATACTTTATAGAACCTATTGCTGAGGCATAGGGAATGACTTTCATTCTCTCTCTATCTTCTCCCGTGGTCAGGCTTTGAGTCTTACTCAACTTGACACCTCACAACACAGGGAAGAACCCTTTCTTTGACTAATCTATTTTGAACTTCTTCAAAACTTTTCCAAGCTATGTGATTTGTGAAAGTCCTCTTAAGCATCTCGATCTACCCCTTTAGATTTTGATGCCCAATATATAAGCAGCTTCACTTAGGTCTTTCATTGAAAAATTCTTATTCAAGTATCCTTTTATTGTATTCAGAAATTCTATATCATTTCCGATCAACAATATGTCATCCACATATAATATCAGAAATGCTACAAAGCTCCCACTTACTTTCTTGTGCATACAGGCTTCACCGTAAGTCTGTATAAAACCATATGCTTTGATGACCTCATCACAGTGTATATTGCAACTCCGAGATGCTTGCACCAGTCCATAGATGGATCACTGGAGCTTGCACACTTCATTGGCACCTGTAGGATCGACAAAACCTTTTGGTTGCATCATATACAACTCTTATTTAAGATATCCATTAAGGAATACAGTTTTAACGTCCATTTGCGAGATTTCATAATCATAAAATGCGGTAATTGCTAACATAATTCGGACATATTTAAGCATCGCTACGGGTGAGAAAGTCTCATCGCAGTCAATCCCATGAACTTGTCGAAAACCTTTTACGACAAGTCGAGCTTTGTAGACAGTAACATTACCATCAACGTTAGTCTTCTTCTTGAAGATCCATTTATTCTCTATGGCTTGCTGATCATCAGGAAAATACACCAAAGTCCACACTTTGTTCTCATATATGGATCCTAAATCATATTTCATGGCCTCAAGCCATCTATCGGAATCTGGGCTCATCATAGCTTCCTCATAGTTCGTAGGTTCGCCTTGGTCTAGTAACTTGAATTTCAGAACAGGATTACCGTACCACTTTGGTGCAGACCATGCTCTGGTTGACCTACGAACACTGGTGCGCGTCGGTCCTAAACAAATGGTTTTAACCCCTTTCCACGATGGCATTTGGAGCCGTCGCAAAGTGAGTGTGGGTGATAGGGGGGTCCTTCCCACACAACGGAGAAACCGTCGGGGATAGGGACCCTACAGTACACCAACTTGTTTCTGCTCGCATTGCCATCACAGTCGGTATTCTGTGGTGCTACGTCTATGATGCGCGACCCATCACAAACGGCTCACTATTATATAACGTGTACGTTGCGTGGCCCATCACAAACAGTTCACTATTAAGAAGATTAGCTAATCGTCATACGAGTGTCGGACAGGATTACGAAACATCGAACCATCGTAACATCGTCATACATGACAACTGTCGCACACACTATTCTATGGTGCAACGTTTACAATGCATACTTCATCAGAAATAGTTCATGGTTGCAAATCGTGTACGATAAGGCAACTAACACAAACGTTTAGTTTGCCCGTATCGTTTGTGATATTGTCTGAAATCGCACACGCTTTGGAAACAGAAACTGTGCGCATGCTTGCACACGTTTCCTCTCTGTGAACCGTCTCGAATTATGGTGTATCTCACAAAAGTTTCTGTTTTACCAATCGTGTGTGCCATAACAACCTGGAGAGCGTAATTTCACCGTAATTTAATTGCTGCTATTTCAAATTGTATCGGATTTGAATTTGAATTTGAATGTATGCTATAGCTTTATTCATATCAATCAGATTCAAACAACCAATGCATTATTCGTTCATAGGTACAAATGTTTAAGAATTACATAAGAACCAAATAAAGAATGATGAACCACAGTTATATACTTGTACTATTAAAGACGGTAAAGAAAGAGGCAAAATATATTCAGGTTGTTGAACAAGGTGAAGCGGAATGCCCATACTATGCCCTCCTCCATGCAGAAGGCATGCACGACTCTAGTCCAACCCATTGTGATGGCTGACGGCCCATCCTTCACTGTCTTCATGAAAACATCTAGATAATCATCATGTTGCGGTAGAAATACTTTAACCTTTGCATGCCCACCAATCATGTAGTTTGAGAGGTAATCTTGAGTAAACTACTTTGGCAACCACTACAAAGCAAAATGATTCAGACATTGTCATCTAACACAAGTCATTATGGGCAGTAAAAAGAAGGCTGCAGAGTTCTTACTTACCATCCTGCAGTTCGCTGTTGTCTTGGGTAAAGTGTAAACAAATAGTTTAATTGCCATCTTTGGACCCATTTTACTAACAATCTTTATCAGCTTCCTCACTTGATGCTGGTTCGTCGATATCTCATTGCCCCATACGCAGAAAGGGTCGAAGCGCGGATCTTTACCAATGACATATGTACCTAAAAGTACCAAGTTAATATTAGAAGCTAAACAACAATTGCACCAAGAGGTGCTAACTGGAGCTAGTTCTCCTTGTGCATTTATTGTCAATCTAACCCTGCCATCCAAACAACTCTTTGGATGGAGTTAGTTCAGGGTTAGTAATGAGCTAGAAACTAACTCTAACTTCTAGCTAAGTTGAGTATCCAAACAGGGCTGTGTTGTTGTTGTTGCTGCTGCCGCTCTTCTACGTATATCTAGACATCATTGGAACATTAATCTAACACTCCTCCTTGTTCCTATGTAGCCTAGGATTGCATATTTAGACATTAAGTACAGTGCATGTTGCTATGTAGCCTCAGATATATTACATCTGGCCCTAGTTAACCTAACGATAATTGGGTTGCAGATATATTCAGTCAAAAGTCTGATTCACCGATTAGTCCCTTATCAGCCGCCGGCCTATATGGTACCAGCTACCGATATCCTGAACAATGAGCAGATATAAGCTATGGGATGAAACTAACCTCAATGGAAAACAATAGTCGTTCCCAAAATTGTCCTGTGTAGGTACATCGAGAAGCATGTTAAGCACAACCATTGATACTTGCACATATAGAACATCATGTTGTGAATAACTAGAATAAACAAGGCATACTACGAACAACCAAAGATAGAATTTAAAATTGGACATATGCTAATGTAACACCCCAAAAATCTAACCATGATTTATTAATTAAAATTTTGCCATGGTAAATTAAATTTTTATTTTCTGGATCTTTTAGTTCAGAACCACTCTTTTCTCCTGAATTGTGGAGTTTTCACTCCAAGTGAAAACCTTTCAAAAATATTGTTGGACTTGTATATCTTACCAAGAACATTTCTTCTGTCAGTGGAATTATTTCTACAATTATTTTTCCTGAGCTTTATTTCCTCTAAAGTGATTTTTCATAAGTTTTAGGGTTCCATTTGCACTACAACCCTTTCAAATACTTCTTTAAAATCACCACCAAAATTTGGGGATGTCATGTGATGTTCCCACATCACTTCTATGCATAAATCTCTTTTAGTCATTTGGAAATTTTGAGCCCTGCCCCAAGTTTTCAAATCTGGTCCACTTTGTAATTTGCACTACAACCTATTTAAATATTTCTTTATAAATTCCACAAAAATTGGGAGATGTTCGTAGTAGTGTATAATTAAACTTTATGCAAAAAAACACCCATTGGTGTTCTTTGAAAAATTTGAGCAAATCATCCTCTTTTGCTCGCTGGTCCAGTTGGGTATTTTCTACTGCAACCATATTTTATCTTACCCTATTGCCCATGATTTTTCTCCTGCTCATAAACCACTCCACCAAACCCTTAAGTCTAGGAGATTGGACCCACTAGAAGATTTTAAGCACATGCAATAATGCCCTTTATTTTCTGTCCAGATTTGGTTTTCCCAAAAATTTGCACTAACAAGTTTTTGGTCTTGCCAAACTAACCTTGGTACCATCCCATTCACCTAAAGAGACTATGATCTGGAGATTTTGGCCACCCAAAGAGATGCCTAGATGCCCATGGCATTCTGTGGAGCAACTTGTGTTCATGGACAGTTTTGGCATAGTTTCATTTTTGCACTGTGATCTTCCTCTCTGGATAAACCACCATGTCCACTAAGCTTCTAGCTACCTCTAACCTAGGCCTGTTAACTACCAGCCTCATCCTAGCCCTCTAGCACACGTTGGCATTTCATCGAGCAAATGGCGCGCATGCTCTAGGCGCGCCCAGAGCGCATGTTTTGCACGCGCGCGCGCAACCGAGCCGCCGCGTTCGCTTACCCCGTGCCCTGGCACTTGCTCGCCTGCCGAGCCACGCCCGTCCTCACCCGCTCACCAGAACCATCCAAGTCGCCCCTGGCGCCCTACAACGCCGCCATCAAAGTCCCTTGGCGGCATGCCGGCATCCACAGCACGCATCTGCGCTGGCCGGCACCGCCCCGACCACCCTCGCCCGCCAGCTGCCCCTGGAACAGCTCAAGCTCATCCTCTCGCCCTGCCTGACCCTGCCAGCCATCGCCACGCGCCCCCTGGCTATAGAACGGCGGTTCGCCGTTCCTATCCACTACCGCCGTCGGAACTAACCGCGACCGCCTATAAAAGGAGCCCCGAGCTCGTCCAGACCCTCAGGCGACCTCAGGCCATCTCCCTAGTGCTCCCATAGCCAACAATCAATGGAGGGAGGCCGTCTTCCCCGTCTCCGGTCAGTTCGGCCCCCGCCACGCTCTGGTCCCGTTCGTCGCGAGTAGGGCCTCCCCAGTCCATCCAGTGGCACCGTCCGACTCCCGTTGACCTTGCGGACCCACCCCACCTCTCAAACCCGATCGGGAGCCACCGTAGCTTGAGACCCCGATCCACTAGAAGCCACCGTCCACCGCGGAGCTCGCCGCCGGTGACCCCCTTTGTCCCCACGACCCTCTCGACCACTGGGAGGACCGGCCTGGACTGGCGGATCCATCCCTGCCCTCGGAATCCCGTGGGGAGCCGCCGTTCGTCGGCAGCAATCGCCGGAGCTCCGCCTCTGCTTGGCCAGAGGAGAAAGAAGGCGCGGACGACTGGTCAAACCTGACCAGTGGGCCCGATGGACCAACTGTCAGTGACCCAGCGACGACCCACGCTGGCTTTAGTGGAAGCGTAAAACCCAGAGTACGTTTCCTCCTGTTCGAAAACGTATTACTCCCCGAACCGTTTTCTTTTTCTGATTTTATTAAAAACAGAATTTGACTAAATTTTGACTAGCTATAACTTTCTAAATATAAGTCCAATTGATTTGATTCTTTTTCTGTTGTTTCTCAAATTTTGTCTAGTTTATTTTCATATTTATTTGAAAATTTTACAAACAACTTTTTTGTACTGTTTTGAAACTAGGTGTTAATTCAAAATTTCGTAAAATAGGATTTTGATGTAGGAGGCAACTTTCAAAAAGTGCGCCCCCACTTGCATACTCTTGAAGGCAAGCACTCTGAACCCTGGCATAATGTTTGTTATGTGTCATTTAAAGCAAATACGACACCACCTTGACGCGAAGTATTCGGTATTTTATGTGGTGCTATGATCATATTCATGGGTGCATAATGATGATTCCTTGCTATTGGGATTTTGATATGCTTCTGATAGTAATCACCCTCGTATGCCTTTCATGCCTATCGAATGGAATCCGGGAAAGTCTCTATCTTGGTTAGACACGAGCTTGTCCCGAGTTCTTCGTCGAGACGGCGATGTCCGATGAGGCATGGTGGGGTATGACGAGTGGTGATTCTGTCTGAATGGTGTGAAATATATTTCTTATGCTTATCATGCAGGAAATGCTTTAACCTCCTGAGTCGACCATAGATCGAGTCTTGTTCTAGTAACCCCCATACTTGTTTCGTACTACCATTTGTCCTTGCCATAGGTAGGGTACGGTACAGTAAGTTGTCAACCCCTTCCTAGCACACACCATACAGAGAGGCCATGGTGGAAGATACCGGCTGCATCTGGTAGGCATGCCACATGGTCCGGGGCCATGGGTGTTTCCGGTTGGAGCCGAGGGGGTAGCTCCCCTAGTTTGCGCGCGTTATAAATATTGTGATCCCATGCTAATCAAGGTTGTAGCCTCCTCACTTAGAGTTTCGCTTAACAGGTGTCGTGGGTGATTCCAGACACCGGTAAGTTAGGCTGGTGTGTGCGGTCAGGTGTGTTTTCAATTAAAAGACCATAGACGAAATTAGTCCCGATGGACTAATGGAATCCATTGCTTGTGGGCAAAGAGTACACCCTCTGCAGAGATTATATCTATTCTAATAGCCGTGTCCATGGTTAAGGACTATAGTCTGGGATGGGCCAAGTGTTGGTCTTAGTGTCGGTCTTCAGAGGAAAAACTGCTAAAACCAGAACATGGATCATGACTTATGACTCATGATGACTATGATTATTATTATTATGGACTAACCATTTACATTATTTGAATTATTGAGTATCCCTGGGACGGGTCTACCTCTTGGATATTCACCGTGATTACTCTCATATAAGCCCTTTATGTGGTGTCGCGGATACAACCAACTATGGCATGCTCGTTATTCATTTACTTTATAAGCCCTTTATGTGGTGTTGCAGAGACGCCCGACTGTGGCATGCTCGTTATTCGTTTACTTTATAAGCCCTTTATGTGGTGTCGCTGAGACGCCGGACTGTGGCATGCTTGTTATTTATTTACTTTATAAGCCCTTTATGTGGTGTCGCACAGACGCCTGACTGTGGCATGTTTGCTACTTATTTCCTCTATAAGCCCTTTATGTGACGTCTCTCAGACGCCCGACTGAGGCATGCTTTATATTATTATCCTTTCGAGGCATCGCTTCAGACACCCGATCGGTGCATTCTATTTCTACTCCCTTATTGCATATTGATGTTGTATATGAAAAATCTGCTTGCGTGCATCATGGATGTTTATTTTGTGACTGATGTGTGATCATAGAATATTCAGAGCATGATTATCATTTGTTATATTATACCCGTGTTCATAATGTTTGCGAGTACATTCAAAGTACTCACTGGCTTGTCCCTGGCTATTGTCTTGGCTAGATTTCTTGCATGGAGAGGAGCGTTGCGATGACTGCCCCGAAACCTACACAATGGTGATAGCAGCCTCGCGGAGATAGGAGTTATCCAGGTCAGCTGTTCCTGTGGGAAATGGAGTCCCATAGACACTGATGAACCACAAACCGCTTCCGCCAATAGCCACTAGAAACCTTGTGTTGTACTCATAGGCCAGAATGGTCTTATACTACATATTTTGTATTTTTCTTGGAATTTCTGTATCAAGTTGGTGCCTCATCAGCAAGCAGTAATCCTAGGGCTGGTGAGCACAAGGTCCATTTTCTAGGAAATTGATATCCCGAAAATTCGGTCCTGACAACCTTGGTATCAGAGCTAGGCTGACAATTGGCTAATCCTATCTTAGCCAGGTCGAAAAACCTAGGTTAGCCAACCCACCAGACCTTAACCTAACCCCGGCCAAGCTTCTCATGTAAGATAGCCACACAGTGACCCGACACCTTTTGGCAGTCGGTGCCCAACCTATCAGCCTAGCCTGTCCATCACGCGCCAGTGACCGACACCTAAAATGTCTCATTCACAAGCGTGCGAAGGAAGACTCTGTCCCCTCTTTCTATAAAAAGGGCACGCTAGCCTCAACCCAGCACACCACAACCTCTACCCCAAACCGAGCTATAATGCCTGGACCCATTGTTCACAATGAGACCACAGCAACCAACCTTGGAGGTTTTGTGACCGTGCTAGCAAACCTCACTCGCCGTGCCTTTGCATTAGTAGAGCCCCAGAATATGTTGTGTACCAAGGGCCCATGAGCGGTGAGAGCCGTCAATTCTGGGCCACTGTGCACGTCAATGGTAGGGGCCTATCGCCAGAACGCCCCTACAGGTTCACCCGAAGGACAACTTCCTTTGAGCCACAAGCCATCCAACTAGCTGCTCGAGAGGCTATAGTTCAACTCCGGCACTTGTCGCCCAGAGTTAACTGTCGCTCATTCTACTACTACCCCAGCCATGACGGGTATGGTAGGCCAACCCAGGTTGCCAACGGAGATCACGAGACGGATCCTGCATTGTTGCATCTGGTGCGCTATGTAAGTGCACTAGAGGAACTGTTCGATCAAATCACCCTTGATCTGATCGCAACTCGTGGAGAACTTGTTCGCTAAGCCCCGGCAAGAAGAGAAGATGAGTCCGACGCCGACAACCCAGTAGTGCTATTCGCACAACCAACCGAGTCCTTGAGGTCTGCCCCAGCCATCGACCAAAATACTTTGGTGTCCCCAGAAGTGCTTCGACGCCTTTTAGGAACACGCTCCAACGGGATTGTGGCCAACAACCCCCGCGATTGTCATCATCGCTACCCCGACCCTGCAGCCCCTCAACTCCATCCAGCTAACCCCAACGATGAAACCCGTGGAGAAGCCTCGACATCCACAAGGCACGCCCGCTTAGATATAAACGAGGTAGACTAAGTCACTCGAGTAGTACCGAGTCTTAGTATGTCAACGCCCTGTAATTGTGTGATCTTGTACCGCCAAAATAAAATGTTGTGCGCTTGTGTGCCCCTATTTTAAATAGTAACCATGCATAAGTATGTTGGCGTACGGTTACATTTTTAATTCCGAGCATAGCTACCAAAAACCACCCCGACGACACCCATAGTAATACATCACTTTTTTGAGATATGTGTATCTGTGGCATTGACCCCGACCCCATGGAGCAGAACCGACAAGCTAGTTACCCCTCACAGTGATAAATGACCCAGCCCAGATGCTATATAAAAGGCCACCTCATGACCATGCCAAGTACCCCTCACCTTGTGCACAACCCCCACAACCATTTCTTTGCCATGCCAAGCCCTAGTATTTATCTGAGAACTCCAGATGCAACCCCTGGTAGTTTTGTTAAAATATTGTGGGACTTTACCTGCAGTACCATGAGTTCTACCCATCCACCCCAGTACGAGTTGCTCAAATCGAGGATCACCCCTTCCACCTCGAAATATTGGGCAGTGGTGCACATTCCTTCCGCAAACCCAAACAAAGACCCAATGGAAGTCTCCTTCGTGGGAAAATCTATGCCGACTCCGCAAATGGCCATAGAAGCTGCTGCGTACGAAGCGCTTACTCACCTTCGATTCGCGGTACCCTACGCCAGCGAACGAGGGTTTATTACTTCCCGAGTCGTGCAGCACCCGGAGAAGTAGCATCTTTTCCCGGTGGACGAATCGAGAGAGACCCAGTACTAGCCAACCTTGCCCAGTATGTCATCGCTCAAGAGCGTTTGACCAAGCGGGTAATGGGTTATCTCCAGAACCTCGCTGATTTAAATCCTCAGATCGCTATTGGCAGACCACTGAGGCCCGACCATGAGAGACGCATTCATCGACTAGTCAATCCGCTTCCCCCGATAGAAGAAGAGTGTGCCCCAGTACCTAAGAATTTTCTCAGGACCCTGTCTATTTACCGTTTTCATTATAGACGTCACTGCTATGTTTATTGTCCCCCGGCATTTATTTATGTGTCGCAACATATGTGTGGTATCCTAAATTTGTGCGATGAATTAAATATCTGGTTTCAATTAATGTGAGTAGTTTTTACTGCTATTAATTTTGATTAACTAATTTCACTCTCGATAAATTCTACAATGAGATTTTTTTCCCTGAGTTGTTGCAGCGTGTATCTATTCACGACATAGATTTTTATTCACACAGCACCACAACCGTAGACTCACAACCCCAACCACTCGACCACGTGCAGTAATTGCAAATCCATGTGCACATGTTGCATCTGACTGATTACCTCCCTAACACACCATAGCCTCTGAAGGAGATATTTCTGGGTAATTATTCAGGTGCCAGTTGCCTACAGCACACTGACAACAGTTAGCACCCGACACCAGCACCTAATCCTCATGAACGCCGTTGCCGCGAAGAACTAACACTCAAGAAGCAGCATCACGACGATCATCGAGGATCATCGCGCACACGAGCACGGAGAACCCCAGCAATGCCGCCAACCCTATGCACACCAGGATCCTGCACCAATCTGGCATCGCCTCCGCCATTAGAGCCTCATCTCGAGCTCCTGCAAACAGAAATGGAGGAGAAGGAAGGAGAAGGAGAAGCGAGGCCAGGTGTGAGGAAGAAGAAAGGAGCACCTCGGTCATTTTATAGCTCGAGATCGGTGTACGGTGGGCGAAGTCCACCAGCGCCACTCATCGCTCGATCGCCGGTTCGGAGGCGAATCCGCGAGCAGTGCCGACAGCGCACTGGCCCATGAGGTGAGTGCACGCTGCACCGGCAGCTAGCATGCCACGCACTACCGCAGTACGGCCTAGATGCTCTATGCACTAGATGTCGCCGGTGGAGAAAGCGCGGGAAAGCGCGCAAGAGAGAAGAAGAAGAGAGAGCCAGAGGCAGAAGAAGAGACTGAAAGTGGGCCCTGGGTCCATCTGTCAGCCAGAGAGAGCACTATGCTCTCAGGTGCGACCAACGTATTTTAGAAATTTAGAATTTTATTCTAAATTTACTGTAACCAAAAGTAGAAGTATCTCGTTTTCCCCCAACCATAGATTTTTCCACGCAGCGCCAGTATTCCACACTTTAGTTTCACACCACTTAATTGCCCACTCACTATAGCCACATTTTATTGCATGAGTAGGATGGTTATTTTTGTGGTATTACTTTAAGATAGTAGGAGTAATTCTTTTTAAAGCATCCCTTAGCAAATCTCGAGGACGAGATTTTTCTTAAGGGGGGTAGTGTTGTAACACCCCCAGAATTTAACCATGATTTATTAATTAAAATTTTGCCATGGTAAATTAAATTTTTATATTCTGGATTTTCTTTTAATTCGGAACCACTCTTTTCTCCTGAATTGTGGAGTTTTCACTCCAAGTGAAAACCTTTCAAAAATATTGTTGGACTTGTATATCTTCCCAAGAACATTTCTTCTGTCAGTGGAATTATTTCTACAATTATTTTTCCTGAGCTTTATTTCTTTTAAAGTGAGTTTTCATAAGTTTTAGGGTTCCATTTGCACTACAACCCTTTCAAATACTTCTTTAAAATCCCCACCAAAATTTGGGGATGTGATGTGATGTTCCCACATCACTTTTATGCATAAACCTCTTTTAGTCATTTGGAAATTTTGAGCCCTACCCCAAGTTTTCAAATCTGGTCCTGTTTGTAATTTGCACTACAACCTATTTAAATATTTCTTTATAAATTCCACCAAAATTGGTAGATGTGAGTAGTAGTGTATAATTTAACTTTATACAAAAAACCTATTGGTGTTCTTTGAAAAATATGAGCAAACCATCCTCTTTTGCTCTCTGATCCAGTTGGGTATTTTCTACTGCAACCATATTTTATCTTGCCCTACTACCCATGATTTTTCTCCTGCTCATAAACCACTCGACCAAACCCTTAAGTCCAAGAGATTGGACCCACTAGAAGATTTTAAGCACATGCAATAATGCCCTTTATTTTCTGTCCAGATTTGGTTTTGTCAAAAACTTGCACTAACAAGTTTTTGGTCTTGCCAAAGTAACCTTGCTACCATCCCATTCACCTAAAGAGACTATGATCTGGAGATTTTGGCCACCCAAATAGATGCCTAGATGACCATGGCATTCTGTCGAGCACCTTGTGTTCATGGACAGTTTTGGCAAAGTTTCATTTTTGCACTGTGATCTTACCCCTCTGGATAAACCACCATGTCCACTAAGCTTCTAGCTACCTCTAAGCTAGGCCTGTTAACTACCAGCCTCATCCTAGCCCTCTAGCACACGTTGGCATTCCGTCGAGCACATGGCGCGTGTGCTCTGGGCGCGCCCACAGCGCACGTTTTGCACGCGCGCGCGCAACCGAGCCGCCGCGTTGGCTTACCCCACGCCCTGGCCCTTGGTCGCCTGTAAAGCCACGCCCGTCCTCACCCGCTCACCAGAACCATCCAAGTCGCCCCTGGCGCCCTGCAGCGCCACCGTCAGAGTCCATTGGCAGCACGCCGGCGTCCGCAACACGCATCTGCCATGGCCGGCACTGCCACGACCACCCTCGCCCGCCAGCTACCCCTGGAACAGCTCATGCTCATCCTCTCGCCCTGCCAGACCCCGCCAGCCATCGCCACGCGCCCCTGGCTACAGAACGGCGGTTCGCCGTTTCTATCCACTACCGCCGTCAGAACTGACCTCGACCGCCTATAAAAGGAGCTCCGAGCTCGTCTAGACCCTCAGGCGACCTCAGGCCATCTCCCTAGTGCTCCCATAGCCAGTAATCGATGGAGGGAGGCCGTCTTCCCTGTCTCCGGTCAGTTCGGCCGCCACCATGCTCCGGTACCGTTCGTCACTAGAAGGGCCTCCCCAGTCCATCCAGTGCCACCGTCTGACTCCCCTTGACCTTGCGGAGCCACCCCACCTCTCAAACCCGATCGAGAGCCACCGTAGCTCGAGACCCCGATCCACCAGAAGCCACCGTCCGCCACGGAGCTCGCCGCCGGCGACCCCCTTTGTTCCCACGACCCTCTCGACCACTGGGAGGACTGCCCTTGACTGGCGGATCCATCCCTGCCCTCGGAATCCCGTGGGGAGCCGCCGTTCCTCGGCGGCAATCTCCGGAGCTCCGCCTCTACTCGGCCAGAGGAGAAGGAAGGTGCGGGCGATAGGTCAAACCTGACCAGTGGGCCTAATGGACCCACTGTCAGTGACCCAGCGACGACACATGCTAGCTTTAGTGGAAGCGTAAAACCTAGAGTACATTTCCTCCTGTTCGAAAACGTATTACTCCCAGAGCCGTTTTCTTTTTCTGATTTTATTAAAAACAGACTTTGACTGGCTATAACTTTCTAAATATAAGTCGAATTGATTTGATTCTTTTTCTGTTATTTCTCAAATTTTCTCTAGTTTATTTTCATATTTATTTGAAAATTTTACAAACAACTTTTTTGTACTGTTTTGAAACTAGCTGTTAATTCACATTTTCATAAAATAGGATTTTGAAGGAGGCAACTTCCAAAAAGTGCACCCCCACTTGCATACTCTTGAAGGCAAGCACTCTGAACCCCGGCATAATATTTCTTATGTGTCGTTTGATGCAAATACGGCACCACCTTGACGCAAAGTATTCGGTATTTTATATGGTGCTATGATCATATTCATGGGTGCATAATGATGATTCCTTGCTATTGGGATTTTGAAATGCTTCTGATAGTGATCAGCCTCGTATGCCTTTCATGCCTACCGGAAGGAATCCGGGAAAGTCTCTGTCTTGGTTAGACACGAGCTTGACCCTAGTTCTTCGTCGAGATGGCTATGTCCGGTAAGGCATGGTGGGGTATGATGAGTGGTGATTCTATCTGAATGGTGTGAACTATATTTCTTATGCTTATCATGCAGGAAATGCTTTAACCTCCTGAGTCAACCATAGATCGAGTCTTGTTCCAGTAACCCCCATACTTGTTTCGTACTACCACTTGTCTCTGCCATAGGTAGGGTATGGTACAGTAAGTTGTCAACCCCTTCCTAGCACACACCATATAGAGAGGCCATGGTGGAAGATACCGGCTGCATCCGGTAGGCATGCCACCTGGTCCGGGGGCATGGGTGTTTCCGGTTGGAGCCGAGGGGGTAGCTCCCCTAGTTTGCACGCGTTATAAATTTTGTGATCCCATGCTAATCGAGGTTGTAGCCTCCCCACTTAGAGTTTCACTTAACGGGTGTCGTGGGTGATTCCAGACACCGGTAAGTTAGACTGGTGTGTGCGGTTAGGTGTGTTTTCAATTAAAAGACCGTAGAGGAAATTAGTCACGATGGACTAATGGAATCCGTTGCTTGTGGGTAAAGAGTACACCCTCTGTAGAGATTATATCTATTCGAATAGCCGTGTCCATGGTTAAGGACTACAGTCTGGGATGGGCCAAGTGTCGGTCTTCGGAGGAAAAACTGCTAAAACCAGAACATGGATCATGACTTATGACTCATGATGACTATGATTATTATTATTATGGACTAACCATTTACATTATTTGAATTATTGAGTATCCCTGGGATGGTTCTACCTCTTGGATATTCACTGTGATTACTCTCATATAAGCCCTTTATGTGGTGTCACGGAGACGCCCGACTGTGGCATCTCGTTATTCATTTACTTTATAAGCCCTTTATGTGGTGTCGCGGAGACGCCCGACTGTGGCATGCTCGTTATTCATTTACTTTATAAGCCCTTTATGTGGTGTCGCTGAGACGCCTGACTGTGGCATGCTTGTTATTTATTTACTTTATAAGCCCTTTATTTGGTGTCGCGCAGACGCCCGACTGTGGCATGTTTGCTACTTATTTCCTCTATAAGCCCTTTATGTGACATCGCTCAGGTGCCTGACTGAGGCATGCTTTATATTATTATCCTTTCGAGGCGTCGCTTCAGACACCCGATCGGTGCATTCTATTTCTACTTCCTTATTGGATATTCATGTTGTATATGAAAAACCTGCTTGCGTGCATCATGGATGTTTATTTTGTGACTGACGTGTGATCATAGAATATTTCAGAGCATGATTATCATTTGTTATATTATACACGTGTTCATAATGTTTGAGAGTACATTCAAAGTACTCACTGGCTTGTCCCTGGCAGCAGCCACTATAAACCGCTTCCGCCAGCAGCCACTATAAACCTTGTGTTGTACTCATAGGCCAGAATGGTCTTGTACTACATATTTTGTATTTTGCTTGGAGTTTCTGTATCAAGTTGGTGCCTCATCAGCTAACAGTAATCCTGGGGCTGGTGAGCACAAGGGCCATTTTTTCTGGGAAATTGATATCCCGAAAATCCGGTCCTGACAGCTAACTACAAACAACCGAGCAATCAAAAAACTTTGTAAGTGGCATATGCTAGCTATAACAGGCTTAACAACAAGCAAATATATGCATTCCTATCGGTATGCTTAAAACCGGATAGATGAAATGTACTGCATAGTAAATAATTGCACATATGGAGCATCACATCGTGAACAGCTGAAATAAACAAGGCATACTGCAAACAACTAGATATAGCAATTAAAACTCGACACATTCTCACTACACTACAAAAATGACTCGAAAAAACAAATCATGGGTTTCCCCTCGTGAAGAGCTATGGCAAAACAAATCATGGGTTTCCTCACTTGTCACAAATGGGCTCGTTCCTGTGGGAAGAGCACGGACCCTGGATGCGCTCCATGTTGTCGCAAATGGGCTCCTTCCCCTTGGAAGAGCTAGCATGGTTGTAAGGTGCTTTCCCTGATGTCGCGGATGGGCGCTTTCCCCTTGGAAGAGCTGATGGGCTCTTTCCCCTTGGAAGAGCCGCAGAGGTGCCCTCCTCGTGCTCGCTGTCGATGAGGTCTGACTTGGAAGCTATGTATCCCAAGCCCGTGTCGTAGAACGCGTCCTTCAGAAATGACAAAAGTGTCTCGATGGCGATGTAGAATGGAAAATTGTTGACAGCGAGCCAGAGGAGATCGGCAGCGGGGCCATGGATGAGATCGACGGCCGTTGAACCCGAGGGGTTGGGGGTGGGCCACTTAACCTGTGACATAGCCCATCTCAGGCCATCGCTGTCGATGACCTCGATGTCATAGCCGGCAGCCGAGACATGCCGCATACTCTAGCTCGCTGCTTGAGTGCCTGCCGCTAGTAATGGTCGTCAGCTTCCTCAGCGACGTCGGGCGAAGAGAGCGTTATACACCTCTTTTGGGCCAGTCGCTCCTCGGGCTCCACGGGAAGCATAGCACGGCTTAGGCTGCGACACTCTGGAGTGGGGGATGGGGATGGGGATGGAGATCTATGGGAAAGTGGACGTTTGGCACGCGTCATCTAAGAAACTCAGGGCGGCGTGGGTATGGAGATCAGTGGATAAGCTGCACGGGCAAACCGGTAGATGTTGACAATGGAGGGCTTGCGGCGGCGGTGGTGGGGACCTTGCTAGGGTTTCGAGCGAGGGAGTGGGTGTGTGTGTGTGCGCACGCCCGAGGAGGTTCTGGTGTGTGTGTGGAGGGGGGGTGTGGAGGGGGGTGTTTGAGGAAATGACGCGGGTACTGAAAATTTTACTACGCGGAAGTCAAATGCAAGAGAGAAATGCCGGGCTATTGAAAATTTTGAGGATTGTGCATCACACATGGTCCGGAGTTAACAACCGTGTGTTATGAAACAGAAAAAACCTCGAGGGAGGCAGATATTTTCTAGGGATGCAGGCGGGATTGGGAACAAGACACATCGCACACGGTCTGGAGATAACAAATGTGTGTTATGAAACAGAAAAACCCTCGAGGCGGGCAGATATTTTTGAGAGGGGGAGCCTCGTGGAGCCCAATATACTGTGTGAATGTGTGCATGACAGGGGCACTGGCGTGGCACACAGTTAGTTTGTGTGAACTGTGTCTGTTGCGTTCTCCGACTTGTCTAATGTTTATAAATTTGGCGAAAAATGACGCGAGAGAGGGTCAGAACACGAACACACTTGCATGTGGACCAAATTTATGTATCAAAAGGGTGGTTTGATTTTGAAATACCAAATGCAACTTCGATGTGGCACCTCACCCCTCGTGTCGGCACGAATTGGGAATGTTATGCTATGAATGCATGCCCCCTCCCTCCCCCCAACCGAGCTTCACCTAGCAAAGTGCGAAGTAGCTTGCAGCCCCCCTCCTCCCTCGTGTCGGCACGAAGGGAATCCTAAGCTATGAATGCATGCCACCCCAACCGAGGTTCATTCACCTAGAAAGTGCGAAGTCGCTAGCAGCCCCCCTTCCTCGTGTCAACATGAAGGGAATCCTAAGCTATGAATGCATGCCCCCGCAACCGTGCTTCACCCTAGCAAAGTGCGAAGTAGCTAGCAGCCACCCTCCCTCGTGTCGGCACGAAGGGAATCCTAAGCTATGAATGCATGCCCCCCAACCGAGGTTCACTCTAGCAAAGTGCGAAGTAGCTAGTAGCCCCCCTCCCTCATGTCGGCACGAAGGGGATCCTAAGCTATGAATGCCTGCCCCCCCCCCCAACCGAGGTCCACCTAGCAAAGTGCGACATAGCTAGCAGCCCCCTCCCTCATGTCGGCACGAAGGGAATCCTAAGCTATGAATGCATGCCCCCCAACCGAGATTCACCTAGCAAAGTGCAAAGTAGCTAGCAGCCCTCCCCCTCGTGTCAGCAGGAATCCTAAGCTATGAATGCATGCCCCGTCCCCCGAACCGAGGTTCACGTAGCAAAGTGCGAAGTAGCTAGCAGCCCCCTCCCTCGTGTTGCCACGAAGAGAATCCTAAGCTATGAATGCATGCCCCCCCCCAACTGAGGTTCACCTAGCAAAGTGAAAAGTAGCAACCCCCCACGCACACACTTTCAGTCGGCAGGCCAGAGATGCATACCTCACCAATATGGATCATAAAACGGACCAACAATAATCCATCTTGGTTGTACAACCTTTCTCTTGTTGTTGGTCAATGTGATGGTCGTCCATGCGACCCCAGAAATGGGCTAGCTCACTAATAATCACGCAAGTAGCTAGTCCCCGAAGACAACTACTGCATGCGTGTGGCCCAAACATATGTATGGAGAGGTGTGTTTTTGAGTAACAATGGAACAACTTCGATGTGCCACCGTGATTTCGAACTAGAAATCCCCACACTGAGTGACGGTTAGGTTGACAATGCATATGTATGTTACACCACACTTCGAGCCAACGACGGGGATTCATGCATGCATGTATGCATAGTATATGCGCTCAAACTTAAGGTCTGAATCTGATCATGACCTATACTACGATAACACGAACCAAATGAAGAATCCGCCATGGTAACCTATCTTGTTGTTGGTCAAGGTGATCATGGATCTCCACGCGGGCCCACGAATATATAGGCTTGTCGGCGATAACCACGCGAGGGAGTGTACCGTTCGAAGGAAACCACTACATGCATATGTATGGAGGGGATGCATGCATGCATGTTTGAATACACAACATTGATTTGGCGCGTGCATCAAAAATCGTACACTAGCTCCCCACATAGAGCGAGATCGGTTCATGATGTGTCGCTGTACTAGCCACTTCGACTCGATGGGGGGATTCATGCATACACATGCATGTGTGTGCTCAAACTTTATCGTGCATGTCATCCCAAAGCAAAAATAATAATCCCCTCCTAAGTCAAATTAACCTCTCTTGTTGTTAGGCAAAAATTAGTGACGGACCAAGCGGGCCCACAGATGGAAAGCATTGATATCGCTGATAACCGCTTAAGTGGGTGTGAGAGGACAAGCACCACCGCTTTGTATGTGGGGCAAACATATATATGTTGAATACCCAAAATGCACAACTTTCATGTGCCACATGGCTCAAAAACCGTAAACCATGCAACCACATAGAGCGAGGTTCATCAAGCATACTACATATGATGGTCCCCTTCCCCCCCTTCTTCACCACATACTATATGCTCCTGCCGTAATATATGTACAACCCAAAAGAATCCTCATCGATGGTGAAACTAATTAACCTTTGCCGATGTAGGTCAAAGTGATGCATGCATGCATCGACGATGGCCTCGTGGGCCCACAGATGGAAGTGTCAAACGTGACTGTCCTAGATAGGATATGCATGTGGCCCAAAAAGGTGTTGTGTGATGTTTGAATAGCCAATTTCACAATTTTGATGTGGCATGTGCCTCGGAAACCAAAAGGTCTCGAAACTGAGTGAGGTGTACTTGTTCACGGACGCATACGTATAGTATATATGCTAGTCCCCTCCCACATCTTCGATGCATACTATATACCACCATAACACAAACAAAAAAGATTCTACCTTGCTGGTCAAATTAACCTCACTGCCGGCTATTCATCAAAGTGATGGACGACGACCTCGCGGGCCCACAGCAAGCGTCACACGCAAGTATCGAGCGTCGTGTAGGTCAACCATCGAATGCACGTGGCCAAAAGATTTATGTATGAAAGGTTTGTGTAATGTTTTAAATAACCATTTCACGACTCTGATGTGGCACCGGCCTGCCTAACAAAATAGCCAACCCACATGGTGGCTCACAACTCGTAGTGTACTGCGAGCCACCCGCCACCCCCAGCCGCACAAACCCACACACACACCACAATCCACCGCAACTATGATGCATGTTAAATTAATTATCCCATGGTGAACATATATGTTACCAAAGGAGAGACGTTTTAATTTCAAAAAAATCACAGAGATCATTAAGGCGTTTTAGTACATTGATTGATTTTCTACGGGTATAATGTGCAAAAATCAAATTTGAGCTACAAACACACGTGATAGTGCACCTAAATGGATTGCAAAAACACATGTGTCTCACTAGGTGCATGTTTACTCCCCATGCAACAAATTTCAAACATTCAGAATCATGATTTTTAAATTCTAGTACATCCAGAACTTATTTGAAGTTCATGAAACTTATTGTGTTGTCATATGGACACCAATACAAAGTGGTATCGTACTTTTTTTGTCAAATTTGAGAACAGTTTTGACGTAATCTTTATCTAATTACAGATGGGAGATTATTAATAATTGGAAACCAATATCCCAAATGGATTATTTATTCGAACCATGAGCGTTAGACCAACAATGGATACGTGCCATGCTTCAGTTAAGCAATAAAGCGGCATCATTAATCATCCAAATAGAAAACAATGTATGTGCCACCGCACGACCCATCTGCCGTGCGAGCAGGCGTGAGTTGACGAGACGCGTCCGCTGCGCAGGCAGACGAGGAGGCGGGCGTGTAGGTGTGTGAATTGACGGAGGCGTGCTAGCTGCGTAGTGTCATCAGGAGGCGTGCGAGTAGTTGTGTGAAACTTTGGTAGGCATGCCGGTAGTCCGGTGTGCAGGCTCTCTGAGAGGCGAGCCATCAGTTTCATCGCCGCCCGCTTCTCTCCCACAACTCCCACTACTCCATATTAATGGTGCGCCCGAGCGGCCGCACCCCCCCATACTGGCTACACACACACAATCCTCTCTCTCCGCTTGCACCCTCAACGCCGCTCTCAATCCTCAAAGCCGTCAGTGTATGAGGATGCCGCCGAAGCGCCCCATCGGAGGGAGTGGCGACGCCATGGCTGCTAAAGCACCGGAGCACGGCATGGAGATGGAGACAGAGGTTTCCGTCACCACCGGCGAGTTATTGCTGCACCCTGACATCGTCGAGCTTCCACAGCCGGAGGCAGAGTTCCACATCGACTCTGACGACCACTCCGGGGACGACTCCGACGACCACTCCAGCAATGACTCCGACGACGACAGACAGCTGGTTAGTCATCTATACCCATTTATGTGTCAAATAGATCATATGGTTTCTCTGGTTACGCTTGCCTCCCCCTTTTTGGAATATAAATCCTATGGTTATGTTCTCCCAATCCATGAAATCTGAGTAAGTTTCATTAGATTCATGTAGTGTATTGATTGTTTGAATGGTACAGCTGATAAGTGATTAGTTGTGTCATCTGTGCAAATGATTTCTGCTAGTAATCCGACTAGGGTTAGTGTTCATGCTAATAATTCCTAGCCCGGGCGTGACAATTGATTTTGAATGACCTACATATGTTTGTGCCATTATTTTCTTCAAGATTGGTCTGTACATAGATGACTGTGCTTAAAAATCGAACCACAATCTCTGGATATGTATAAATAAATAGCCATAAATTCCTAATCCTACTTCATGGCATGTAATCATTGATTTGATGCCAAATTTGTTTTACTATTTGTATATGTGCTGCCTGACGATGTGGACAGCGAGGATGAAGATGTCCAGAGGAGGTACGACAGGAAATTCCTGAAGGAGCTTTATGCGGGAATGCATAAAAGGTGCATTAGGACCTGGGACGGCGGCTATGGATGCCCATTTTGCAACTAGAAGCTTCATGACGCGTATCTAAGTGTTCTGGCGCATGCAAGATGATGGGCCATTGGATCCTTCAAGTAGAAGTATTCTTGCAGGGTGGCGCACGACGTGTATGCCGAGTACCTGGAGAAGCTTTAGGATCGTGCTGGCTGCATGTGAGATGAGATGTGGGATGGATCGAACTATGTACGCTTGAGTATGCTTAATGTAGTTGAACTATGTACTACTTATGTATGTGTACGCTTATTTTCTATGTCTGAGTATGTTAAATATTTGGTCAAAATTACAAAAGGGGGCTGTTGGTGTCAAAACGGCGGATCTCGGGTAGGGGGTCCCGAACTGTGCGTCTAAGGCGAATGGTAACAGGAGGCAGGGGACACGATGTTTTACCCAGGCTTGGGCCCTCTTGATGGAGGTAAAACCCTACGTCCTGGTTGATTATGCTTGATAATATGAGTAGTACAAGAGTTGATCTACCACGAGATAGGAGAGGCTAAACTCTAGAAGCTAGCCTATGGTATGATTGTATGTTGTCCTACGGATGAAAACCATCCGGTTTATAGACACCGGAGGGGGCTAGGGTTACACAAGGTCGGTTACAAAGGAGGAGATATACATATCCGTATTGTCTAGCTTGCCTTCAATGCCAAGTAGAGTCCCATCCGGACATGGGATGAAGTCTTCAATCTTGTTTCTTCATAGTCCAATAGTTCGGCCAAAGGATATAGTACGACTGTCCAGAGACCCCCTTATCCAGGACTCCCTTAGTAGCCCCTGAACCAGGCTTCAATGACGATGAGTCCGGCGTGCAGTGTTGTCTTCGACATTGCAAGGCGGGTTCCTCCTCCGAATACATCACATAAGAGTCTGAATACAAGGATAGTGTCCAACCCTGCAAAATAAGTTCCACATACCATCGTAGAGAGAATAATATTTCCACAAATCCAACCTACTGACACGTTTTGGCAGCATGACATTATGCCATGGCCCGGTAATTATTCGAACCGTTTTTCCTTAACCAGCCCCGCACATAACGCAAGGCGGTTTCTTGACACGTCTTGTCAAAGCAGAGATCGTGTTCCCCTTATGACGGGATTCTCATAAATACGGACGTGGGTAACCCAACCGTGCCTAGGACTCCTAGATTTTAGGCAAGTCCCAAACGGCCACGAGGAGGACGCTTGATATTCACCATCTTTATAAAGGGACAAGGCTTTTACTTTTTCCCTCCCGTTCTCAATCAAATCCTCCCCCCACCTCGAGTTCTAACAACCCAAGCCCAGGTCAGGTGCTTCGGACCTTCAATCATGTCCAGATCCAGCCTTCAAGGCCGGTGGATGCCCTCCTCTAACACAGAGAAGGGTATCAAGAAGTTGAGGGAGGCCAGATACCTGACCGCCAAAATTTCGCATAGGCTGCCCGCCCGAGGGCAGGTCATCCCTACTCCCGAACCCAACGAGAGCGTTGTGTTCGTCTCCCACTTCCTCCGAGGACTAGGCCTCGCTGTGGATCCCTTTGGTAGGGGTCTTATGTTCTATTACGGGCTGGATTTCCATGATCTGGCCCCGGACTCCCTTCTTCACATCTCGTCATTTATTATCGTCTGGGGGTCCTTCCTCCGCATTACCCCTCACTTCGGCTTATGGCTCAAGACCTTCGATGTGAAGCCGAAGATGGTCGAGGGACAGTACGCAGCTTGCAGAGGTGCTTTAATAAGAAAAATTGCTGATGCTTCGTGGCCAAATGGTTTCTTTCCAGAGGTGTCCGGATTATGGCAACGGGAGTGGTTCTACGTCACAGCTCCCCGAAGTGCCAAGTGGGTGACCGCCCCCACCTTTCGCTCGGGCCCTCCACCACAACTTATGTCATGGATCAGCAGGGGGCTGAGCTGGGGTCCAGCCAAGGATGTGCCCATATTGCAGAGCCGCATCCGAGATCTCTTTGAGGGATATTTCAGTCTGGTTATGGTAATGCAAGTCATGCTGGTTCGTCGAGCACAGCCTTGCAAACGTCGGCCCCTCCGCATGTGGGAATTCAGCCCGGAAGGACCGTGCACTATTCAGAATTGCCTGACGCACGAGGAGATGTACAAATCGTTCTTCGGACCTCGAATAGAGTGTCCAGACACTACCGATGATGTGGGCCTGAGTAGCAACCGCTCCACGGCCCAAGTAAGTAATCCCAAGGCCGAACACACTGTCCTTTTTTTATCATGACATTATTCTGAAGAATCGCTCTTTGACCAGGACTGGATAACAAAGGCGAAGATGATCCAGTGTTCGGCCCCCCTTCCTGAAGGCTTGGACAATCTGGTGCTGGAAAAGATGCTCGAGCCAGCACCTTGCCTGGTGCCCTCAAAGGAAGATGAAGGGGGGAATAAAGAGGGTGAAAGACGGCCTCCACCGCTACCTATTCCAACCGAGGGAATGAGCGCCTTTGTGAGGGAGGATAACCCGGGGGAAGAATCTGACATTCTCCTGCCCCGGGGAAGGAAGAGGACTACCTCTGAAGATCCGGAAACCAAGGTTTCCAAACGTGAGAAGAAATCTCCACCAGAGGGTCCTGCCTTGGAGGGTGCTCTTGGCACATAATTCCCGCGCGGGGATCAGCCCTCTAACGAGCTGTAAGTAATCAAAAAGTACTTAATAGTGAATATATCCTACCTTATTTCAGAGGAAAATAACCGAAGCATTTATCTTGCAGTTCGGATCTTAGCCCTTCTTAGCAGAGCTCGTCTTCAGGGGATCTTCTTTAGGAGATGATGGAGAGCGAAACGCCTCCCCCGGACTCCCCAGCTCAAGAAGTGGGCGACCTTGAAGTGTCGTCGTGGAGGGTTTCTCCTGATCCGGTAAGGCCAGGAGGTAATCCTATGGCCACCCGAAGGCCCCAGTGTCCGGCTCTTGAAGAGAGCAATCAAAAGAGTCCGGCACCATCTGGTATGCGGGCGGATGTACTGAAGGATTTGCTAGAGCGATCGGCTATATCAGAAGAGCACCGCACATTGATGGGTACGGTGATTGAAAGGATTTCATCCGCCGAAAGCGGCTTCCTGAAGCCTTTATGAGTCTACTGGCGGGTTTTGAGGTATGTGAAATGATGTATTTTTTTTGAAAGTACCACACATTTTTAGATATGCCCTGTGTAGATAGTAGCCCCTAAGACTCGGGTTGTCGTCGAGGACGGCGGCAAACAGAGGATCGTAGTCCCAGGTAATAACCAGAATGCCTTTATGTGCAGGTGGTGGAGGCGCCGGTGGCTAGCCGGAGTGATAGGGTTGCCGAACTAAAGCGGCACTGGATGCGGCCGATGCCGACATCATGCTTGTTAACAAGCGGCTTGACGAGGCGCAGGGTAGGTGAATTTTCTGGTGAATGCCACATAGTAAGAGCAGCATGATGCTAGTATCTTTAATATGTTGTAACTGCGGATGAAGTTGCCACTATGGAGACCCTTCGGGCGGAGCTTGCCCGAGCCAAGGAGCAAGCAAGGAGTAGTAATGCGGCCGCTTTAAAGGCGGTCGAAGAGTTAAGAGCTGAAAAGGCCGCGCATTGCGAGAGCAAAGAGAAAATGGCCAAGATGGCTGTAAAGTTAAAAGACACTGCCGACCGTTGCCAGCTTCTTGAAGAGGAAAACCGGGCGAAGGCGACAGACCTGGAATGGGCCACGATGACGACCAAAGACACCCGCTCTGCGATGAGAGCGAAGAAGGAGGAGCTGCGTCAAGCTGGGGATATCGCGGCTGGGAAACCCTTCATGCCACGGAGGAAGTTTGGAGATCCTCAGTATGCCCCTCTGGACCAGCTATGGAGTTCGGCGGACGCATATATGGACTTGGCGGCGAGTGCTGTCGATTCGGCCGAATACTTCCGAGATTAAATAGATCGTGAGGTGGACAAGCTATTCTGGTCACAATTTAATGTTCCAGAGCGTCCACTTCCATTGGCTGATCGGCTTGCTGAATGGGCCGAGTTGAATAGATTGTCCGGACTCACCATGAGGTATGTTGTGGATCATCTGTGGCTGGAAAGGCCAAAGCCGAACAACTATTTTAGTTTGGTGCAGTAGTTCCTTGGTGCAGTGCCGCACATTAATGCGATGAAGAGGTCGGCGTTCATAGAAGGCTCACAGATGGCCCTTGCCCGTGTCAAAACATACTGGGCGGAGATGGATGCCACCACTGTCGCGGCGCAGGGTTCGGCCATAGGCCGAGTGGCTGCCGAGCACTATTTTGAAGAATTCTTGAAGGCGCTCGTTCGATAGAGGCCCAATGGTCGAAGAATATTATGTTTGAATGACATTTATTCCCATTGTAAAAACAATGTTTTATTAAGTTTATCAAGGCTGTATTTATACTTTTGCCCGAAAGTATTATGATGCCTCATGTGCGGCCGTTTATGTATATATGTATATAACCTGAAAGATTGCAGTCGTCGGCTTCAGCCCTCACGCGTATAATGCGGGGGTGTTCGCAGAAGACGCATGTTCACACTTAACCCAACGTCTTGGTCCATTAAGGAGGTGATAGCGCAGCGAACGAGGCAACCAGACTATAATGCTTTAACACTTTCACTTAGCCAGAGGAGTTTGACAGTGGGGCTACTATGTAGCCCCTGGTGGCTCCGCACTCATCCGAATTCGGGGTGCGTACATGCCTGGCCGGGAAACGACCCTTCGTTAAGGCAGAGGAATCCCAAAGATTCTGGTAGGTCATCGAGTGGTTGACCAGTCTCACGCTATATCATGACAGTCAGTTTTTGGCTTTCTCTACTGAGGTGCTCGTCCGGATGAACCAGGGCACAATCACAGTAGTTCTCCTGGTGCCGCCTTAGCCGATAGAGCGGAACGTAAGGCAGCAAAACACAGGAGCCGGTCAAACCCAACATTTGACCAAAGACATGATTCGGAGCTGATGCATATAAGGCCAAGCTCGCGACGCCGAACACTCCCTAAGGTATTCGGTCTTTATGGTGTAAACCGGGCCTAAACCGTGCCCTTTGTAATAAGCCCCTGGTGTCCAGGTACGTGCATTATTCTGACGTGGCCACATGCCAAGACGCTAGCATCCTTCTCAATTGTACTGAGAATCCGAGGGATCTGTATCAACAAGAGATAGTAAGAAAGGTTTACGCAGGGTCTTAATCTAAAAAGAATCCTTGGAACGGGTCCCTTCTGCACGTCTGCGCCTGTGTCTCTGTTGTGCCGTATTCTGGATGGGTGTAGCATGATGGTCATCTAAAAAAGAGAGGAACTTAATTGAAAATTTGCCATGCAAAAGGTAAGTTATACTAAATAAACAATATAAAGTTCAAAATGAGTAAAGTTGAGCCTGATTGCCACTTGTGCGTGCGCGTTGAGCCCCTTGTATTGTAATAGGGGTATGGCCATCGAACCTGTATCAATTACATATAGCTGTACCAGACTCGTCCAACCGTGTCCGTGGTCTTAACGACCTATCACATGCTTTAGTTAGTGAGGCCGTTTAGTGTGCGGCTGTCGAGGCGGCTGCACGGTCTTCCGCGCGCAAGGAGCGCTCAATATTTCCATTTACTGTAATGATGCCGCATGGACCAGGCAACTTAAGCATGTGGGAAGCGTAATGCGGTATTGCGTTAAAGCGAGCGAAAGCTTCGTGTCCGAGTAGTGCTTGATAGCCACTTTGGAATGGATCGATGTGGAAGGTTAAATTTTCGCTGTGGAAGTTATCGGGGAAGCCGAATATAACCTCTAGTAGCAGGGAGCCCGTGCAACGGGCTTCTGGGCCTAGCGTAACTCATTTAAAGGTAGTGTTGCTATGGCTAATTTTTGCTGGGTTGTAAGTGCATCTAGTGCCACCCCTAGTTGGTTTTGGAGTATTGACGACAAACCTGGTTGAGGGACTAATGTGTTTGTGAGAATTGCAGGATAACACAGGTAGAAGTCCCTCATTGATTCGGTTTTCCTATCAGAGATGACCCCTAAAAATGTATGAAGACATTGAAGTCAAAGGTGGTATGTGAAGACATTCGCATTGAAGACTATGACAAGAGAAGACATCACGTGAAGACTATGGAGCGCGAAGACTTAGTTGTTTCGTCGTTCTTTTTCTTCTTTGTTGAGTCATAGGAACCACCATATTGTTAAGTGGGGTCCAAGAGAACCAGTCAGAATGACTGAAGTGATGCTTAACCAAAATCCTATGTCTTCGAGTGAAGACTATGAGAGCAAATCTTATTCAGAGTTGGATAAGTCAGCTTTGCTTGTAGCCCAAGTAAAGTTGCCTTGTGTGTGTTTGAAATCTGACCGTTGGAACACTTGTCAGTTCCTTAGTGACCCAGGGTCATTTCAGACAAATCAGGTCGGGTTGCCCAGTGCCTATAAATAGCCCACCCCCTACAACCATAAACGGTTGGCTGCTCAGAGTTAGTGTACGGCTTTTGTCGTTTGAGAGCAACCCACCTCGAAGCCTTTGAGAGAGAATTCCTTACGAGGATAAAGCCCTAAACACCCAGAGCCAATGAGTGTTAGGCACCACCTAAGTCTTCTTGTCTGTGTGATCTGAAGACTTATTACACTTGAGGACTGTGAATCCTCCAGCCGGTTAGGCGTCGCGTTCTGAGCATCCAAGAGTCATTGTGGATCGCCGGTGAAAGAAGTCTGTGAAGGTTTGGAAGTCCGCCTTGAAGACTTACCAGAGTGATTGGGCGAGGACTAGGTGTCCTTAGCTCAAGGGAAATAAGGTGAAGACACGGTCTTCTGAGTTAAATCTCAGCCTCCCTAACCAGACGTACAATTGTCACAGCAACTGGAACTGGTCCAGCAAATCATTGTCTCCAACGAGTCACTGGTTCTATCCTTCCCGTCTCTTTATTTGCAGATTGGTCCCTGTGAAGTCATTGCCTGTTTGCATCATCTATTTGTCTTCACTATGCGACTGCTTGTTCTGATTGGCTTCATACTATCTTCCATCCTGATCTATACTGCCTAGCTGCTATTAGTCTTTGTGCTTTCATTTCATTGAATACTTGACTATGGCCTGCTTAGTGTAGTCTACCTTCCGCTGCATGGTAATAGGTTTATTTCTATCGTTTGTCTTCAAAACTTCCATGTTTTGAAGACTTTCATAAAAATCGCCTATTCAGCCCCCCTCTAGTCGATCACTAGCACTTTCAATTGGTATCAGAGCAAGGTACTCCCTTGTTCTGTGTGATTCGTTTTAACCACCTGGAGTTTTAGCTATGTCGACTGCAGGGATAATCAAAGTCTCTGCTGCGTGCTCAGTCTTCGATGGAACTGAATATCCCTACTGGAAGAATAAGATGCGCATGCATCTTGAAGCCATTGATGTCGAACTATGGTATGTCATCAAGAATGGCGTTCCCAAGGCGGGTGAAGGTGTCACCGTTGCTGATGTCAAGAAGCTCGTTCAACTGGACTGCACTGCCAAGAACATCATCTGTGGTCATCTGACCAAAGGACAGTATAGCCGTGTGAGTCCTCTGGAAACATCTAAGCTAGTCTGGGACTGGCTCTCCAAGGTTAACGAAGGTGTCTCAACCTAGAGAGATCAAAGAATCGGTGTCCTTCGCAACCTCTTCAACCGCTTCAAGATAAATGACAATGAGAATGTCTAGCTCACGTTTGATCGACTCATTGACATCACAAACGAGCTTCAAGCCCTCAGAGCTACTGAGATCACCAAGCATGAAGTCGTCAAGACACTCCTGAGATCACTTGACAACTCGTTTGAGACCCTAGCCCTGATGATTCAAGAACGTCCTGACTTCAAGACACTCGATTCGTCTGACATACTTGAAAGGCTCAACACACATGAGTTTCAGCTTTCTGAGAAAAGAGACATCTATGGTCCCAACTATGGGCGAACTCCTGCCTTGAAGGCAAAAGCTATCTCCTCATCTGAAGAAGAATCTGACAGCAATTCTGATGATCCTGAAGACATTGGAAAGGAGGTTGCTATGCTTGTGAAGAAGTTCCAAAAATTCACCAAGAAGAAAGGCTTCAGAAAGTCTTCATGATCAAGATCAAGGAATGATGAAGCTTCTGCTCATGACTACAAGAAGAGAACATGCCACAAGTGCAAGAAACCTGGCCACTACATCTCTGAGTGTCCGTAGTGGGACAATGAGAACAAGAAGAAGAATAAGAGCAAGGAGTATGATTCTGACGACAAGAAGAAGAATAAATACTCAAAGTCTTTTTCCAAGTCTTCCTCAAAGTCTTCATCACACAAGCAGAGCTCATCTGGCAAGGCCCGTGCGTTTGTTGGCAAGGAAATGGATTCAGAGGAGGAGTCCGCTTCTGAGGAGGCGGAGGTCGAGTCTGAGGAGGAATCCTATTCTGGCATTGCAAGTCTGGCTACAGCATACGTTGCCAAGTCCATCTTCAACACTGAAGACAATGACTTCACCATCGACGCCGATGCAATTGACAAGGACTACTCCGCTCCCACCTACTGATTCATGGCACGCGGTGCCAAGGTAAACACACGTACTACTCACTATCAACCAGTGAAGATGACTCTGATTGGGGTTCCAAACCCAGCTACAAAACACTTGCTAAAATTGCAATTGAACAACAGAAATCTATGGAACATATTCAAAAACTGTTAGACAAAAGCGATGACCTGTTAGACGCTGAAATGACTTGATCTCAGTCCTTAATTGAAGACATAAAAAATCTTCATGTTAAGTATGAGGAACTTGAAAGTCGTCATGAAACACTCTCAAAAACCCATGAAAAGCTTTCCTATGATTATCTTCAAAGGAAACAAGATCTTGAGAAATTGAGAGCGGCTCATGAAGATCTTCAAAAGGAAAACGAGTCACTTCGCGCCAAACATATCAGTTCCGCTGAGGAAGGATTTGAACCACCATGTCTTAAATGCATTGAGCGTGACAATGCTACTTCTATTGCTGGATGTTCTACTACTGCTACTATTGCAATATCTTCAACCGTTGATGTGGTAACTAACCCCTCTGCTGAGGATACCACAACTATTGCTCATGAAAATGCTAGGTTGAAGACATTGCTTGAAATAGGGATGTACAAAAGTCTCAAAGGGCATCAGACACTATGTGATTTCCTCAAAAGGAAGATCCTGAACCGAAACCCTAGGAAAGAGGGTCTTGGGTTCGAAAGGAAAATGAATGCTAATGGCTCTTACTGGAAACCTGAGCAGTACCCCAAAACCACATGGGTTGCTGCAAAGGAACCTTCAATGGATCCATCCACCCTGTCTAGCTTCACTTGTGCTAATCCCATTATTATTGATGAATCCTTTGATGCAAACTATAAACTGTTTAAGAGTCAGAATGGTAAAGTGTTTTTCAGGTATATTGGTAGTAACTGCAGGAATGGGCCACCTATGAAGAAAGTCTAGGTGCCGAAAAGGCTGTTGGAGAATCTTCCTATGAATGTCATCATGACACCACAAGTGAAGAAGACAAACCCCAGACCACATGCTTCATATGGTCCAAAGGCTTCATACAGACCAAGGACTCACCTGAGACACACTAATGAAAATGTTTTGTAGGGAAACCATACTCAGGCCTATGAATATGAGCGCATTTCATCAAACCGCCATGTTCATAAGACCAAGAACTACTCTGCTTATTCTTATGAGTACTATTGTCCACATGCAAGACTTTTTGCTAGGGCTACAAAGCCAAAGTTCTCAGATGCTGCACTTAGACTCATTGCTTCTAAGCCACCCTTGAAAATGTGGGTGGCTAAGAAAGCTTAACTCTCTTTTTTAGGGAAGGGTCTCCAGCCGAAAATGAAATTCGTCTGAAGCTATTGCTGGGGACCATAAACATCTTGTAGGGCGCAAGATCAAATGCCCAAATGGTCTTATTATGTATTTTGTTCCTGAGTCGCTTGCTACTTGCCCTATCAGTCCTAACCTCGATCTAAGCTTTCATATTCCACTTGCTCGTCAAATGTTTATGCTTCACAATTCTCTTCGTGAAGCCTAACCCCCCTAACTGCACTGTAGGGTATGACACCAGCTGCTTCAGAATGGATTATTGATAGTGGGTGTACTAATCACATGACTGGCAAGCGAAGTCTTCTCATGGACTCAACTTTACGTCCATCTGACAAGAGTCACATCACATGTGTTGATACTAGTAAAAGCAAGGTATTGGGTCTAGGTAGAGTTGCAATCTCAAGGGATCAACACATGGATAAAGTGATGCTTGTTGAATCCCTTGGTTTCAACATAATGTCTGTCTCAATGCTTTGCGATTTAAACATGATTGTGATATTTGGAAAATATTGTTGCCTTGTTCTAATGGAATCTGACAAGTCTCTAGTCTTTGAAGGGTATCGGAAGGACAATTTGTATGTGGTAGATTTCTCAGCAGGACCACAGCTTGCTGTATGTCTTCTAGCAAAAGCTTCAGAATGCTGGCTCTGGCATCGGAGGCTAAGGTATGTTGGCATGAGGAACTTGCACACTCTTTCAAAGAAGAAGCATGTCATAGGCATCTAGGGCGTCAAGTTCAAGAAGGATCACTTATGCGGTGCCTGTGAAGCAGGAAAGATGACGAGGGCCAAGCATCCCTCGAAGACAATCATGACAACGACTCATCACTTCGAACTGCTCCACATGGACCTCTTTGGTCCCACTCATTACTCAACTCTTACTACTACTGCTTGTCTCTATGGCTTTGTCATTTTTGATGATTATTCAAGATATACTTGGGTGCATATAATCCTCAACAAGACTGAAGTGCAGGATGTCTTTAGACGCTTCGCCAATCGAGCCATGAACAACTATGGTGTCAAGATCAAGCACATCAAAAGTGACAATGGCACTGAATTCAAGAACACTGGCCAAGACACTTATCTTGATACTTTGGGCATCACTCATGAATTCTCAGCTCCATACACGCCGCAGCAGAATGGCGTCATGGAACGTAAGAACAGAACACTTATTGAGATGGCCCGGACGATGCTCGATGAATACAAGACTCCAAGAAAGTTCTGGCCTGAATCCATTGACACTGCATGCCATATCATCAGCCGTGTTTATCTTCACAAGCTTCTGAAAAAGACATCCTATGAGCTCCTTACTGGCAAGAAGCCAAATGTCAGTTACTTCAGAGTATTTGGTGCCAGGTGCTGGATCAAGGATCCACATCACACTTCAAAATTTGCACCGAAAGCACATGAAGGTTTTATGCTTGGATATGGAAAGGATTCACACTCCTACAGAGTCTTCAACCTCTTTCACTATAAAGTGGTGGAAACTGTGGATGTGCGGTTCGATGAAACTAACGGCTCGCAAAGAGAGCACCTGCCAAATGTGCTAGATGAAGCTCCATCCAGTGAAACCATCAAACTCATGGGAACTGGAGAAATCATACCGTCTGAAGCTCAGCCCGAAGAGGAACTCATCATCTCTGCACCACATCAATCTGAAGACAATGCTCAGCCTGACGACATTCCTTCTAACAATGACAATGATCAGCAAGAGCAAAATCTTCGTCCTGTTCATCCTCGTGTTGCAAATGAAGTACAGATTGAGAGAATAATTGATAGCATCAACGCACCAGGTGCACTCACACGTTCAAGGGAAACACAGCTAGCAAACTTCTGTGGGCACTTCGCATTCGTCTCAATATCTGAACCCAAGAAAGTTGATGAAGCCTTCATGGAACCTGAATGGATTCAAGCTATGCAAGAAGAGCTTCAACAGTTTGAGTTGAATAATGTATGGGAACTTGTTAAGCGTCCTGATGCTTGTAAGCACACACTAGTGCAGAACCGGGCAATAGCACCGGTTCGTAAGGCCCTTTAGTGCCGGTTCCATAACCGGCAGTAAAGTGTGGTCACTAAAGGCCCCCCCTTTAGTACCGGTTCAGCACGAACCGGTGCTAAAGGGCAACCACGTGGCATGAGCCAGCTCCGGGGGCCGGGAGCCCTTTAGTACCGGTTGGTAACACCAACCGGTACTAAAATGTTTGGGGGGTTTTTGGTTTTATGATTTCTTTTTCATTTAATTTTGTGTTTTCCATTTTAATTCTTTTTCGTTTGCTGGTATTTTACGATACTACACATTGTACACATTATGCATATATATATATATAAATAGAATTTCTAGTAGAACCAATCATATATATACCATCAATGTCTCACAAACCACCATATTAATTCACACATACACACATGTATAGCTATATACAATTTCTCCTACATATGCATGTTACCTTCGGAGCCAGTGGCATTAGCCTAATTGGTGCCTTCGGAGCACGATGACAATTGGAAGTGGTTCATGACCTGGTCGATGGGGGCGGTAGCGGGTAATAGTATTCTCCCTTCGGATTTATGACCTGGTCGAGCAAAAATCCCGCTATTTCCTCTTGAAGTGCTTCTACGCGCTCCGTTTCTGGGAGCTTGTCCCGCACCTCTTTGAACTGTTAAGAAGGAGATCAATATGCATGTGTATTAGTTGTGTGACTAGATATTGATAATGGTGTAAAAATTGTGAATAGTGTTCTGATAAGCGTACCCATTCCTGTCTTTGAGATCTGCTCCTTTCGGACGCCATCATGCGAATGTTCTCGCAAACGCAGAATGCACACAAATCAGTCCCCTGCGCCTGCTTCAGGGCCTTTATTACGAGAATGGAATTTAATTTGATCAGATAATAATTAATCAAGTATGATAATTAAAGAGATGGCAGATAGCTAGCTAGCTAGTACTACTTAATTACTTACCTTGGGTCGAAACCATTTCAGCTGTCATTTCCATTCGCCTTTTGTGACGCTGATGAACCTTGCCCAAGCCCTGCCCGCCGACAAAGAAAATGAATAAAGGGGTTATTAAATAGTTCATATCATGAAATGACGAACTAAATAGGCCGAGATATATAGTTAATAATGATTGAAATTACCTGTTGACTATCCCAAACAAGATGTTATAGTCACTATTTGCTTTGAGTAGTGAGTCCAGTATTTGAACTGTTCCGGCGTCAACTTTAATGATACACAAGATCCAGTGAAATCTGCATGCACACACGTTTACATGTCTTAATTAAGCGGGCATATGTGAGCAAAAACATGTAGCTAGCTAGTAGGAAAAAACGGAGAATTTGTAGTACAAGAAAGTGTGACTCACTGGAAGTTGTAAGGAAGTAGTATATCTTCATTGTATTTGAGGCGCTTCAAGAACTCTAGCATGCTGTCCTCTACCTGCTTTTCATAATGCTTGTTTATTTTCCATGTGTATTCATTAACGGTGTTTGGGTCAATGAACCCAATGCCATAGCGTCCACCTTTTCTCATTTCATACATCTTCATCCTGCATAATACCACAGAAAAGAATATAGTGAGGATAATTACAGGTAATGATTGATCAAAAGGATCACTACAGCTAGCTTGAGACTTAAATTACAGAAATAAATCACTTACAGACAATAGCAACTGACGATAGATTTGTCGAGTGTGTCTTGATTGTATAACTGAAACAGTTCAGAATACTCAACGGTCACAGGATTCTCATGGTAGTAATGATCCTTCTTGACTTGCACCATGAGGGACTCTCGATCGGATCTCTTGGTAATGTCCATGTACCATTGATGCAATTCATACATCTCGTTGGGAGCTTCTTGATCTCTTCTGGCTTGACCAAAGGTTGGCCCCGGACATATTTCCATTTTATTTCCTCCTCTGTAAGCACAGGCATGTCCTCGATCTCGAGGAGTTGTCCAATAGTGATGTTGAGAGTTTCAGCCTGCATTATATGCTCCTGGGTTATTACCACATCGCCCACCTCGGGAATGTAAACTGTTTGCCCACAATAATATTGGGCGCGCGTACTGTCACGTGTTGTTCGCGGCATAACAAGCGGGGGGATCGATTGCGCTGCCTGTTCTCCCAGCTGGGCAACGGTTTTCCCGCATTTTTTGACAGCTGCTTGTTGTTTGCTCGAGCTCGAGCTCGCCTTCTTCTGTAGACGTTGTCGATGTAACTTCCTGATGTGGCGCTCATAGTCTATGTCAACAGTTTTAGGAGCTGGTGGTTGATCCATATGAATGAAGTGGTCAACTACTTCCATAGGCACTTTCTCCCTTGGCGGCGGTGGCGGTTTCGGTCCAAAATGGGCGTCGGCTTCTGCCCGCACTATGGCACTGGTTTGCTCCTCGGGCCTGTCGTAAGCCCTCTTAGGAAGAGGAGTAGTGAGGTTTGGACCATATTTATATCGCTTGCCTCCGCCTGTACTTCCTGTACTATGACCTCGACTCGTACCGCTATGCACCATAGCTACGGGGTGTCTCTTCTGTGATTGCTGAGGCGGTGGAGACGGATGACGGGGCTGAGTTGGACGAGGAGGAGTGGCCTGAAGCTGTGTCGGACTTGTAGTGGCAGGAGGTTGTGCCGGACTTGGAGGAGGAGTGGACATCTGACGCTGTGTCGGACTTGGAGGAGGAGTGGCCTAACACTTTGCCGGACTTGGAGGAGGAGGAGTGGCCTCACGCGTTGGTGGACTTGGAGGAGCGGGAGTCTGCTGACTCGGTGGCGGACTTCGACAAGGAGTAAGGTGAGGCGGTGTCGGTGGCCTTCGAAAGATGATGCAATCCTTTCTCCATAGGATGATACAATGTTTGACCTCTCCGAGTGTGTGCTCCTCGTCACCTCCAGGAATGTCAAGCTCTAGCCCCGAATATTGGTCCACCACCTCATCAACCACGACACGAGCATAGCCTGCTGGAATCGGGTTGCAATGGAAGGTTGCATCGGGGGAATTTGTATAAGCAACGCCGTCCGCCACCTTCAAGGATATGTTCTTAATTTTGAAGTGTAGCTCGCAGTTAGTGTTCTCCGTGATGTCATCCACGGGGTATCTATCCAGCATTGCATCAAACGGGGCGGAACCCACACTGCTTCTCGGCATGGATGAGGCGGTGGTATCCAATGCTGGATCATCCGCTAGCTCCTGCAGCTGCTGAGACCCCCTTTGCTGGCTAACTGAGTCGATCTGCTCCTCCTGCCGCTGGAATTTGATTGCCAATTCCGCGTGCGCTGATTCTAGGCCTTGAAGGCGTTCATAGTCGAGCTTCCTCTGCTCCTCCTCCATCTTCCTCTTCTTCTCCTCCACAATCTTCTTTCTCGCATGGGTTCTGTAGTCGGCGTTCCAGTCCGAAAACCCCTCATACCACGGAATAGCGCCCATGCCTCGCGTTCTTCCCGGGTGTTCAGGATTTCCCAGGGCACGCGTAAGCTCGTCGTTCTCTCTGTTGGGCTCGAACAACCCGGATCGAGCCTCTTCTATTGCAACAAGTAGCTTATCTTCGGCTCCGTCCAGACATGCCTTCTTGGAAACTTTGCCTGTCTTCGGGTCCAACTCCCCCCCATGCGCATAGAACCAAGTCCTGCACCTGGGGGGCCAGCTCAATGTTTCTGGAGTGACACTTGCATCCAGCATCTCTTTCTCAGACTTATCCCACTTAGGCATTCCCACCGCATAGCCACCTGGCCCAAGCTTATGGAACTTATCCTTTTTTGCGGCATTGGCCTTGTTTATTCTTGACCGTTCCTTAGATAATTCTGAATCCTTGAATTTCACGAAATTGTCCCAATGAGCACTTTGATTCTCTAGTGTTCCCTCGAATACTGGAGTCTTCCTTCCTCCCTTGACGTACTTGTCCCATTCACGATTCTTGTGGTTCTTGAATGCAACCGCCATCTTCCTAAGAGCAGCGTCCTTGACTTTCTGCACATCTGCTTCTGTGAAATGATCTGGTAGGGTGAAATGTTCCATGAGAGTATCCCAAAGCAGACTTTTTTGTCTGTCATCGACAAAAGTAAGATCTGGACATGGCTTTTCTGGCTCTCTCCATTCTTGAAGGGAGATCGGGAGTTGGTCCTTCACAAGAACTCCGCACTGACGAACGAACTTGTCCGCAGTCTTCTTAGGCGCTAATGGTTCGCCATTAGGTTTGATTGCCTCGATATTATACTTTATGCCCTCCTTCAACTTTTTGTTCGGGCCTCGTTTCGTCTTGTTGCCTGAAGATTTGCTCGATCCGGATGGCTGAAAGAAGAAAGATCGATTCGTTAATATATCTTCAACTCATTTAAAACATGTGATGATCACTAGATGCCTGCTTATATAAATATATATACCTCTCCGGTGTTGTCATAATCGTAGTTCATGACTTCATCAATTCGGTCGTCGCGATCGAATATCATATCACCCTCTCAAGTGTTGTTTAGAAATTCGGAGCCATCATAATCTTCTTCATTCTGATCATCATCTGGCTCGCGTATTATATCGAACATGGTCTGTTCTCCCTCTCTGTCAGTATTGTCCGCCATAGCTTTTATTTAACTATGCCAAAAGAAATATAAAACAATTTAGTATTCAAATTACATTGTCTCGAATAATAGATATAATCTCGAATACATCGTCTCGAATAATAGATATAATCTCGAATACATCGTCTCAAATAATAGATATAATCTTGAATACATCGTCTCGAATAATATATAATCTCGAATACATCGTCTTGAATATTATACATCGAGTACATCACTGGCTAGGTAGCTAATAAAGATCGAATACTACAGAAGAATATAGGACACTCGCGGTTCCTGCGGCGCGGGCGGTGGACACCCAAAGAGAAGGAACCCTCACAGGATCATAGCTGAAGTGAGATCCCTGAAGAAACTGCCAAGTATTGGAGAACCTGCCGCCCTCTAACACATCCATGTAGCGATGGACGTGCTCGTCCTCCTCCCTGACACGGCGACGTACCACCTCCGGCGGGGCCGGCTCCCTCCGCACCGAAACTGGCCCACGCGAACGCCACCAAATGAGATCAGGGTCGACGACGGGACCCGGGCCCAGTCCCGAACATGTGTCAGTCGGACGTCGTCGCGGACGGGTCGACGGCGAGGATGCGGGCCGAGCATCGTCGAGAACAAATACTAGCTATATGCCCGCAAAAAGTAACATTTTTTTAATGATTGGATTTTGATAACTAAAATTTCTAACATTTCTATATAACTAACATCTCTAATATTTCTAGAACTAAAAAAAAGAAAAATTTCTAACTTTTTTATAACTATTTCTATAACTAAAAAACAGAAAAATTTCTAACAATTCTAACTTTTTTATAACTATTTCTATAACTAAAAAATAGAAAAATTTCTAACAATTCTAACATTTCTAACAATTTCTAAAAAACAAAAAAATTTCTAACAATTTCTAAAAAAAAATTCTAACAATTCTAACTTTTTTATAACTATTTCTATAACTAAAAAACAGAAAAATTTCTAACAATTCTAACATTTCTAACTATTCTAACAATTCTAACATTTCTAACTATTTCTAAAAAACAGAAAATTTTCTAACAATTTCTAAATAAACAGAAAAATTTCTAACTATTTGTATAACTAAAAAACAAAAAATGTATGTGTGTGTGTGTGCGCTCACCGGCGAGGCGAGAGGCGGCGGGGGGCGGCGACGGGGACGGCGACGGGCGTGGCGACGATGGGGATGACGACGACGGGGACAGGGACGGGGCGGCGATGACGGGGACTGGGACGTACGGGCCGGGGCGACGACGACGACGGGGACGTACGGGGCGGCGACGACGGGGACAGGGACGACGCGGGACGGGCCGGGATGGGGCGGCGGTGACGACGGAGACAGGGACGATGGGGCAGCAACGACGGGGACGGGGCGGCGACGGGGGCTGCGACGAGGGATAGAGATGTACGGGGGCGGCGGGCGACGGTGCAGAGGAGAAGAAGCAGATGAGAAACTGAATTTTTCATAAGTGTTGTTTATATAGGAGGGGCCTTTAGTACCAGTTGGAGCCACCAACCGGTACTAAAGGCCTGTTTTGGCCAGGCCAAGCGGCGGGAAGCGACCCCCTTTAGTACCGGGTGGTGGCTCCAACCGGTACTAAAGGCCCCCCCTTTCGTACTGGTTGGTGCCACGACCCGTTACTAAAGGGGGTGCGCTGGCGCAGGTGCAGTGCGGCAAGTTTAGTCCCACCTCGCTAGCCGAGGGGCGACCGCACTGGTTTATAAACCCCCGTGCGGTAGCTCTCTCGAGCTCCTCTCCAAAGCAGGCCTACTGGGCCTACATGTTCTGTGCTGCCCTGTTGGCCTACTGGGCCTTTGCGGGCCTGCATCCTGGCCCAACAACAGGTTGGGTTTCTAGTCGTATGCCGGCCGCTCTGGCCTAGTAGGCGGGCTTTTTTTTTATTTTTTTTGCTTTATTTATTTTTGAGTTGTTTTTTTGTGTATTTAGAGTTTCTTTGTGAATATTTTTGCTTTAGGTACAAAAAATTACAAACTTTCTGTTAGTGCCTGTAGTTTTCAAATTTGAATAGTTTAAATTTTGAATTATTTGAAATTAGTGTGAATCACTAGTTTGTGAATAACTTAACTTTAAAAATCAGTAAAGGCATGAAAGAATTTGTTTGCACATAAAATTTCTTCGTGTTTCAAATGCCAAAACACATAATTAACTACCCTAACCATTATAGAGATTCCCTTCTGGGTGTGAAACACATAAGAAAGTGATGATAGTGAAGCCGATCACATCCCAGATCTTTAGGTGTGAAACTTTTTCTTCGCGTGTGTCCCTTTGTGCCGTAACCATGGAAAATCTTCATCATTTAACGGGATGCTCGGTTCAATATTCACTGTGAATGGAGCAATTTCATCAAACTCTTCATAATCTTCTGACTTGTCTGTCTTGTCATCCACTCCCACGATGTTTCTCTTCCCAGAAAGAACTATGTGCCGCTTTGTCTCATCGTATGATGCATTCGCTTCCTTATCTTTTCTTTTTCTTGGCTTGGTAGACATGTCCTTCACATAGAAAACCTGTGCCACATCATTGGCTAGGACGAATGGTTCGTCTGCATACGCAAGATTGTTGAGATCCAATGTTGTCATTCCGTACTGCAGGTCTTCCGTTACCCCGCCTCATGTCATATTGACCCATTTGCACCGAAACAAAGGGACCTTCAAACCACGTCGATAGTCAAGTTCCCATATGTCATGTATATAACCATAATATGTTTCCTTTCGCGTCTTGGTTTCTGCATCAAAGCGGACACCACTGTTTTGGTTGGTGCTCTTCTTATCTTGGGCGATCGTGTAAAATGTATTACCATTTATCTCGTACCCTTTGAAAGTCATTATATTCGAAGATGGTAACTGGGACAGCAAGTACAGGTCATCTTCAATAGAGGTGTCATGCATGGTACGTGTCTGCAACCAGCTGGCGAAACTCCTGGTTTGTTCACGTGTAATCCAGTCATCAGACCGCTCCGGGTGTTTGGAGCATAGCAAATTCTTGTGTTCATCCATATACGGAGCCACCAAGGCGGAATTCTGTAGAACTGTGTAGTGTGCTTCTGTGAGAGAATGTCCGTCCATACATATTATTTGTTCCCCTCCTAGCGTGCCTTTTCCATCGAGTCTGCCCTTATGCCGCGATTCAGGAACACCAATCGGCTTAAGGTCAGGAATAAAGTCAATACAAAACTCAATGACCTCCTCATTTTGACGGCCCTTGGAGATGCTTCCTTCTGGCCTAGCACGGTTATGAACATATTTCTTTAAGACTCCCATGAACCTCTCAAAGGGGAACATATTGTGTAGAAATACAGGACCCAAAACGTTAATCTCTTCGCATAGGTGAACTAGGACGTGCGTCATGATGTTGAGGAAGGATGGTGGGAACACCAACTCGAAACTAACAAGACATTGCACCAAATCATTCTCTAACCTTGGTATGATTTCTGGATCGATTACCTTCTGAGAGATTGCATTGATAAATGCACATAGCTTCACAATGGCTAATTGAACATTTTCCGATAGAAGCCCCCTCAATGCAACTAGAAGCAGTTGCGTCATAATCACGTGGCAGTCATGAGACTTTAGGTTCTGGAATTTTTTCTCTGCCATGTTTATTATTCCCTTTATATTCGACGAGAAGCCAGACGGTACCTTAATACTGAGCAGGCATTCAAAGAAGATTTCCTTCTCTTCTTTGGTAAGAGCATAGCTTGCATGACCCTAATGTATGCCGTCTTTTCCGTGCATACGTTGCTGGTCCTCTCCTGCCTCAGGTATATCTTTTGTCTTCCCATACACGCCCAAGAAGCCAAGCAGGGTCACACAAAGATTCTTCGTCACGTGCATCACGTCGATTGCGGAGCGGACCTCTAGGTCTTTCTAATAGGGCAGGTCCCAAAATATAGATTTCTTCTTCCACATGGGTGCGCGTCCGTCAGCGTCATTCGGAACAGGTTGTCCACCAGGACCCTTTCCAAAGACCACCTTCAAATCCTTGACCATATCATGTACATCAGCACCAGTAAGGTGGCGAGGCTTCGTCCGGTGATCCGCCTCACCTTTGAAATGCTTGCCTTTCTTTCTTACGGGATGCGTGCTCGGAAGAAATCGACGAGGTCCCAGGTACACATTCTTCTTACAATTAGCCAAATATATACTGTCGGTATCGTCCAAACAGTGCGTGCATGCGCGGTATCCCTTGTTTGTCTGTCCTGAAAGGTTACTGAGAGCAGGCCAATCATTGATGGTCACGAACAGCAACGCCTTTAGGTCAAATTCTTCGCCCATGTGCTCATCCCACGCATGTACACCTGTTCCATTCCACAGTTGTAAGAGTTCTTCAACTAATGGCCTTAGGTACACATCAATGTCGTTGTCGGGTTGCTTAGGGCCATGGATAAGCACTAGCATCATAATGAACTTCCGCTTCATGCACAACCAAGGAGGAAGGTTATACAAACATAGAGTCACAGGCCAGGTGCTATGGTTGCTGCTCTGCTCCCCAAAAGGATTAATGCCATCTGCGCTTAGACCAAACCATATGCTCCTTGCGTCATCTGCAAACTCCTTCCCATACTTTCTTTTGATTTTTCTCCACTGCGTCCCGTTAGCGGGTACTCTCAACTTTCCGTCTTTCTTACAGTCTTCTCTGTGCCATCGCATCGCCTTGGCATGCTCTTTGTTTTGGAACAAACGTTTCAACCGTGGTATTATAGGAGCATACCACATCACCTTGGCAGGAATCTTCTTCCTAGGGTGCTCGCCCTCGACATCACCAGGGTCATCGCGGCTGATCTTATAGCGCAATGCACCACATACCGGGCAAGCGTTCAAATCCTCATACTCACCGCGGTAGAGGATGCAATCATTAGGGCATGCATGTATCTTCTGCACCTCTAACCCTAGAGGGCAGACAGCCTTCTTTGCTTCGTACATACTCTCGGGCAATTCGTTGTCCTTTGGAAGCATATCCTTTATCATTACCAGCAACTTTCCAAATCCCTTGTCAAATACACCATTCTCTGCCTTCCACTGCAGCAATTCCAGTGTGGTGCCCAGCTTTTTCTTGTCACTTACGCAATTTGGGTACAACAATTTTTTGTGATCCTCTAACATGCGCTGCAACTTCTTCTTCTCCAAATCACTTGCGCAGTTTCTCTTTGCATCGGCAATGGCCCGACCTAGATCATCAACGGGCTCATCTGATGCCTCTTCTTCAGCTTCTTCCCGCATTGCCGGCTCAGCTTCTTCCCGCATTACCGGCTCAGCTTCTTCCCCCATTGTTGTATCATCGTATTCAGGGAACCCATGGCCAGGATAGCTGTGGTCGTCCTCTTCTTCTTCATTGTCTTCCATCATAACCCCTCTTTCTCCGTGCTTGGTCCAAACATTATAGTGGGGCATGAAACCGGACTTAAACAGGTGGACGTGAATGGTTCTTGACATAGAGTAATTGTGACCATTCTTACAGCGAGCACATGGACAAGGCATAAAACCATCCGCCCGCTTGTTTGCCTCAGCCGCAAGCAGAAAAGTATGCATGCCCTCAACGAACTGGGGAGAGCATCGGTCATCGTACATCCATTGCCGGCTCATCTTCATTAAACAACACCGAATAGACCAAATTAATACAAGTTCATACATTAAGTTCATACAACACTTAAATGCAACAAACAAATAACTCTCTAGCTAAAGCATTTAAATGCAACAACAAATACGATCAAGATCGCAACTAAGGTAACAATGGATCCAACAGCATAATGATACCAAGCCTCACTATCGATGGCATATTTTCTAATCTTTCTAATCCTCAAGCGCATTTTCTCCATCTTGATCTTGTGATCATCGACGACATCGGCAACATGCAACTCCAATTCCATCTTCTCCACCTCAATTCTTTTCAATTTTTCTTTCAAGTACTCATTTTCTCTTTCAACTAAATTTAACCTCTCGACAATAGGGTCGGTTGGAATTTCCGGTTCACATACCTCCTAGAAAAAATTTCTATGTTAACTTCATGGGCATAATTTTTCATAAATACGAAATGCAACTAGTTTTAAAAGAGAATATATACCACATCTGAATCATAACAAGGACGAGGGCCGACGGGGACGGATATCAAAACCATGGCACTATATGTATAACAAACAACGTACGGGTAATTTAATTATATGAGTAACTATATATCCAAATCACACAAACATCAATTTTTATATAAAATTTCATGAACAAGAGGCTCACCACAAGGTGGTGCCGGCGACGAGACGGTGCGGGTGATCGACGGTGGTTACGACGGAGATTTAGAAGGCACTAAGTAAACCACACCTACATATGCAAACTAAGTGTTATTTTTTTTGACAGGAAGACTGTAAGGGAACCCCTTATAGTATAATTGGTGCAACAAACCCAAATTGCAAGTACCATGCCTTGAACCTGGGTGGGTGGGAAGGCATCATCCCCTTCCCACCACTAGGCTATGCCTTAGTCTGCAACTAAGTGTTACTTTTGACCTCAAATTGCATATAAATCAAATACTAGCACATATATATATCCTCCCAAATTACTAAACTCACAAATTAGTCACTATATAAAGCATTGCAAGAGCTAATCTAGCAATGAGAGATGAAAGGACAAAGTTGCTAACCTTTGTGATCATTTGAATGGATGGGGGCCTTCAAATCTTGACAAATTTTGGGCAAAATGTGTGATGAGCTCGAGAGGAAGAGGGGAAGAACAGAGAGGAGAGGGGAAAGGGGAAGAACAGAGCGAGCTCGGGTAGACGAAGGGTGTATGTAGGACGACCTTTAGTACCGGTTCGTGCCAAGAACCGGTACTAAAGGGGCTGGAGGGGCCACAGTCTGACAACATCCTGCCACCACTCTCATTAGTACCGGTTCGTGGCACGAACCGGTGCTAAAGGTTCGCCATGAACCGGTACTAATGAAAGCGGCCCGGCTAGCCGTTGGAACCGGCACTAATGTATACATTAGTGCCAGCTCAAATACAAACCGACACTAATGTGCTTCATGTTTGACCCATTTTCTACTAGTGACAATACAATAGGCACTAAATGGATATATCGCAACAAGCAAGATGAGCATGGTCAAGTGTCAGTGGGAACGACACCTATGGGATCGCAAGAATCCCTACTATGGTTGGCGGGGTGCGGGGTCGTGAGAAGAGCGGATCAAGAAGATAGCACACGGTTCGTTTATCCAGGTTTGGGCCGCAAGGATGCGTAAAACCCTACTCCTGCTTTGGTGGATTGTATATCTGTGTTCTTGAGCTAGCTATGGGGCGTGAGGAGCTCCAAAAAGCCGAATCCCTCCTCTGGTCGCCTCAGGCCTCCTTTTATAGAAAAAGGGTTTGCCACAGTGGCACACATGAGGTGGAAAGGGTACAGTGATGCGAGGTTATCCCTCACATTACATGACAAGGTGCATTTAATGTGTCTTGCTTAGGTGTCCTTGCTTTATCGGGGACGGGGGAGAAACCTGTCTCGTCCATCGCCGCTCCTTCTCGTGTCGACACGCGCCCTGGCCAGCGACGCCTGAGATGCCATGTAGGTAGGCAGGCAGCTGAGGTGGCGCAATGGTGGGTCTTCACGAAGATCTGCATGCCGCCACGCAGGTGCCCGCCCAGCTGGTTGGGTTGGCAGCTGCATGCAAACGGCGGTGGAGGTTTAGTCGGCGTGGGCCTGGTGGTGGTCCTGCGGATGTCCTTGGCAACGGCCTTGCCGGGGCCCCGGCAAGGGTTTTGCCGAGGCGCCTGCTGTCATCCCCAGCAAGGTGCTTGCCGGGGGCCTTGTGGCTTTCCTCGGTTGGGATCCTGCCAAGGGTTGTCATCCTCTATATTGTGCATCTAATCTTGAATGTCTTCACAAAGATCTGCATGCCGGCACGGGGATGTCTCCCAAATCGTTGCCCTTTGGGGGCAGTGGACTCAATGATGATTTGCTTCGTAGGCGCGGGACGAGTCGCCGCGGCAAGGGTCTTACCGGGGCTGCTAGAACTGTCTCCCGGCAAGGATCTTGCCGGGGGAGTCCGCTTCGTCCCCTTTGCTCTTCGTGGTCTTGGCCTTGGCGTTGTTCTACTTCTCTTGAGCTTCGGTCTTACCCTGGCTCACCTCCCTTGCCTTGCTTGGTGTGGTGGTGTCCGCGGCTCAGACTGCCCGTGCACAGTTATAGGGGTACAAAAAGTGTACTCCTCTTTTTGTACACCGACAGGAGCCCCCGGGCCTGGGCCATACATAAGCGCAACGCGTTGTTGGGCTAGGCCCAAAAATGGTGCGCAGGCAGGCGGGGCAGTTTTTACCGCGGTAAGATTCTTCGCGCGCTGCGATTCCCACAATTCTCGCGCGTGGCGCGGCATGGGGAGGTGCGTGTGACGTGTGCAGCATGCGTGGGGTTGGTTCCCGCGGGCATGCGTCACACCATAGTTAATGTGAAAGGAGGCGGCCCGTGTTTTCCCCCATAAAAAAGGAATAACCGCGGGCGCGCTGCTCACTTTCTCCGCTTTCCTCGTGCCTTTTCCAATCTCAGAGCCGCCGTTTCCTCTCTTCCTTCCTTCCTAAGCTTCTGCCGTCGTTGCTTCGCCATCCCCCTTCCTCAGCCCTCTAAACTTCTTGGCCGCCATGGCTCCCAAATCCGTCAAGGGCAAGGGGGTGGCTAAGGGCACTGGGACTGTGGAGCCGCCGGAGAGCGCGCTGTCGGGGGACCGGACGATGTCTGCCTTTTTCTTCCCCTCGACAGTTGATGTTCATGAGCTCCCGGCCTCCTTCAGGCCCCTATGGGGAGCGAAGACGGGGGAGAGAATTCGGGACACCCGGCGACGCGCATCATTCCTGCTGCTTGTGCCGATCCTGCTCCAAATCGGTATCCCTTTTTCGTCGATTATCCTTCTTGCGGGTTATGCCCCCTTTCTCCGATTTCTTCTATGACATTATGCACACCTTCGGCTTTCGCCTCTTGGATTTTACTCCGAATGAGGTGGCGTGCATGGCTTTCTTCGCGTATCTTTGCAAAGGCTTTGCCGGGGTGCAGCCCAACACGGCGCTCTTCCGCCATTATTTCTTCCCTTGGATCCAGCCGGGAGGTGCCGTCTCTGGTTGCGTCACCGGGATCCCAAGATCCAAGGGGGCATACCCGGACGGTGCCGTGAAGGAGAGGTGGGAGGAATGGCGTGGCCGGTGGTGCTGGATTGAGGATGAAGACCCGCCGGAATTCTGCAAGGTCCGCCGAGTGCCGCCGGTCCGTGGCAGCGATTGGAGCGATGTCGACGCCGCCGACGGGACGCTCACTATTGCCACTACTAGGATTCTCCGGCTCACCCGGGCCGGACTCACCCTTGAGATGATCGGGGCGGACTTCATTAGCCGCCGGATCGCCCCGTTGCACAACAAGGGGAGGCCAGCTTGTCTCTTTACGAATCCAGCTGACATTATGCGACTCCGCCCTGGCTTCGATCACAACTTCATAGTGCTAGCGCATGCCCACTTCTGCCGGCGGCTTTTCCAGCTTGATGTGGGTCGCAATGGCGAGGTCGAACGGACCGGCAAGGCCGCGAGGGCTGCCGCAAAGGTTGGCAAGTCCCTCAAGGTTCAAGCTGCCAGCGGGGGTGGTCCCATTTTGCAACAATTCACGTCGGTCCGAGATCATCGCCATGATGCCGGACTGTAATGCGCACGGCCCTGTCCCGAGCTGGAAGGAGCCGAAGGACGCGGATGTGCAGCAATTCTTTGACACCCTGATTGAGGTATATGTCAATGCTGACGCCGAGCGGTGGCTTGTCATGGACACCACCCAGGCAGAGCTGGACTACATCGCCACTAGGGCGAGGGAGGCGCAGCTCGCCATGGAGGCCGGCAGTGCCGGGGGCGTGGAGGACAAGGCCGCAACGGCTGCGGAGGAAGAGCAGCTCACCCGGTGGGCGGCGGCCACCGAGGAGGTCAGCAGGGCCGACACTAGAGCTCCGCTTGTCGAAGACGCGGCCGATGAGTCATCGGAGGAGGGGGACGTGGCGGCGGGCTCGACGCCAACCAGGGGAAGAGGGCGAGTCCTGCGGCGGGCTGGCTCCGGCGAGCCGGTCTGGCCCGGCAGGGCTACGCGGCCTCAATTGACCCTGGAGGGGTCTGGGCGTCACACGAGGGCCACGATAGCCAAGAGGCTGACGAAGGCCACTGAGAAGAAGAAGACAACGATCCCTTCCTCATCTGGGCGCGCACAAACCCCGCCGTCTTCGCCTCCTCTGGCAGATGTCGACTCGGATGTTGACGCGGAGGTCGCTTTTGATCTCGGGCCTCTCTGCCCGAAGAGGAATAGGAAAGTGGTGGAGGAAGAGGAGACGGGTGACGAGTAAGTACTCCGTCCCTTACTGCCATTTCCATTCCCCTGAATTAAGTCACTTATCTTGATCCATTTTTGCTTTTGCAGGGATGCAGAGACGTTGGCCCAGAGGGTGAAGAGGGCCAAGGCCTCGGCAGGCGGCCAGCCCCCGGCCAGTGCTACAAAGTCGCCACTGGTGGTGCTGAGCAGCCTTGACATCAGCCCCCAGCACAGCCCCCAGCATAAGTTTGTCACCCTCCTCTTACCGACACGTGGTAGGCGTTCGATGCTATGGTGTTGACCTTGTCGGGTTTGCAGGAGGGGAGCGGCAGCAGGAGGAGCCGCAGAGGGCTACCCCCAACACACCACCCCCATCGACTACGCCGCCGCGAGGGGCGTCCCCGGCAAGGGCATCAAGCACGGAGCCCACACCCATGGAGGAAGAGGGGAACTTGGGCGCTGGTGACTCTGCCAAGGTGCCGAATGCTGGCGGGGAGGGGACTTCCTCTTCACAGCCTGGCACTGGTGAGTCGCCTGTCCTCCGTCTCTATTTTCCCTTATTCTTTTTCTTGGCTTCAATGCTCCCATTACTACCTAGGCCCTCCTTCAATAGGTATGGAGGACGTGGATACTGTTGTTGGGAATATTGCTGAGGAGGCCGCGGCGGAGGCCGACAGGATTGCCGCCGAGGAGGCCGCCAGGGATGCTGATGAGGTCGCCGCTAATGAGGCCGCCAAGGATGCTCCCGAGGACACCGCTGCGGGGGCCGCCAAGGCGACCGGCGAGGCTTCTGCCAAGGGCGCCAACGGTGGGCCTGCCGGGGAAGCCGGCAAGGCCACTGCCGAGGAAGAGGTGGTTGATGATCAGCCTCCCTCCTCCTCAACCTCGGGCCCCGGCAGATATCCGAAGGTGGGCGACGATCTTTTCGTCCATCTCCCAGGGGCGTCAAGTTCCCGAGCGCGCGCCGAAGGGGAAGTCTTTGATGGCGAGGTGCTTGCTGCCACCGGGCTCGAGGTTGTCGATGAGCCGGGCGTTGGCGGTGATGGTTCTCCAAAAGAGCAGCTTTTCCGCGCTATGGGGGCCCACTTCTGAAAACTCCAGGCGCTCTACCGTGTCCGTCTGGACAAGGTTAAGTCCAGGACGGCAATGGTGGACCAGGCGGAGGTGGATTTCAAGGCACGCGTTGCTGAGACGCAGACCTGGTTCCACCAGACTCGCGGGGAGCAGAGGGCCTTTCAGGAGGAATTGGCCAAGCGCAATGTCAAGCTCAGCATGAAGATGGCTGACATCGAGAAGGCTCAGGAAAAGGCGGCGAACTTGGCTGCCGCGGCCGAGGCCATCCGGAACCAGCATCAAGCTGCACTAGATTCCCAGGAAGAGGACCCCACCGTGCGTGAGGCGAAGATTGCCGCAGCGCTCCATGGCAAGGATGAGGAGCTCGAGGCCCTTGTCGCGCGGCGGACTCGCGAGCTGGACCAGAGGCACAAGGAGGCACTCAATGCCTAGGCTCTGGCCCATGCCGGCAAAGTAAGGGAGTTGGAGGTGGAGCGGGATGAGCTGAAGGAGCAGGCCCTCAAGCTATCCAATGAGAAGAGCACGCTCAACAGCGCCTTGGTAGAGGCGCAAGGAGCGGTCATCAGCAGGGCTGGGGAGCTCTCCGAAGCACAAAACTCCATCAGAGATCTCAAGCTGAAGCTGGAGAATCTCGAGAAGATGTTTTCGGAGAGTATGGGTCGGGAGGAGACCTTGACCAGGAGCCTGGAGGAGGAGAAGCAGCTGCGGGCGAACGAGACCGCCTCCTACCAGGAATATGTGGCGGGTGAGAACAGATGGATCAGCCGTCTGGAGGACGTCGCCGGTAGGGTCACCTCGCAGTTGGCCACCATGGGGATGCCAAACATGAGGTATGCCCCTGAGCACAGCGGGACCGTCAATGCCAAGCTAACCCAGTTCTTCGAGGGCGTCCTTGGAGCCTTGGGTTATCTTCACTCCAGCAGAGCGGCCATGTTGGCCGGGGAAGCCCGGAGACTTTGCCGGGGGGTCCTGACCAAGGTCCTCACCAAGATGGCGTACTGGAATCCCGACCTCGACTTCGATGCCGCGATGGATAGCTTGCCGGATGGTACTGACCTCACGGTGCTCAAGGAGCGCATCAAGCCCGTCATCAGCAGCCTCGACGAAATCAAGAGGGTGGAAGGCCAGCATTGGGATTAGGCATCCCGTTCTTCACCGCCACTACAGGTTCACGACCAAGACAAATTTCATATTTAGTTAGAACCGCAGCAATGATGTGATGTAATATAACTTTGAAGTACTCTTAATTTCATGCACGTTATTTCCCCGTTCAATTCCTCTTTGTATGCGTGCCCTACGTCGATTGGGTAGGCTCGCCAGCGCGGAAGCCCGTATTGGCGTTTTGGGGACGGATCCCCATGGGCCTGCTGGGTATGTGTGCTGCCGGACGAGCCACCTTTCCGTTCTGAACGCGGTCGCTCGAACTGTCGAGCTTGACTCGAGTCAGAATCGAGAGCATTGTTGATCGCGGAAGGCTACTCTGCCATTCTCGACGCAGCCGTTTGAGCTGTTGAGCAGACTCGAAATAGGGCAAGGGCGTTGCCGATTGTGGGAGAGCCCCCTGGCATGCAGGTTTCTCATACAAAGGCATGACAACTCCGGGGGCGGGGGCGGGGGATAACCTCATATAAGAAGGATAGAACAAATAAGGGTTCAATGCAACTTAGCTTCTGTTTGCAATCGCTCGAGTGCCGATCTTCAGGCCTCCTTTCTTCTCCAAGGGTCACCAAGATGAAGGAGTGCCGGGCTAACTGCTAAAGCCGATTCTCACAACTGCACCCCCTACCTGGCACGCCAGAGATGTCGGTGGGAACGACACCTATGGGATCACAAGAATCCCTACTGTGGTTGGCAGGGCGCGGGGTCGTGAGAAGAGCGGATCAAGCAGATAGCACACGGTTTGTTTATCTAGGTTCGGGCTGCGAGGATGCGTAAAACCCTACTCCTGCTTTGGTGGATTGTATATCTGTGTTCTTGAGCTAGCTATGGGGCGTGAGGAGCTCCAAAAAGCCGAATCCCTCCTCTGGTCGCCTCGGGCCTCCTTTTATAGAAAAAGGGGTTTCCACAGTGGCACACCGGAGGTGGAAAGGAGATAGTGATGCGAGGTTATACCTCGCATTACATGACAAGGCGCATTTAATGCGTCTTGCTTAGGTGTCCTTGCTTTATCGGGGACGGGGGAGAAACCTGTCTCGTCCGATGCCGCTCCCTCTCGTGTCTACACGCGCCCTAGCCAGCGACGCCTGAGATGCCATGTAGGTAGGCAGGCAGCTGAGGTGGTGAAATGGTGGGTCTTCACAAAGATTTGCATGCCGCCACACAGGTGCCCGCCCAGCTGGTTGGGTCGGCAGCTGCATGCGAACGGCGGTAGAGGTTTAGTTGGCGTGGGCCTGGTGGTGGTCCTGCGGATGTCCTTGGCAAGGGCCTTGCCGGGGCCCCGGCAAGGGTTTTGCCGAGGTGCCTGCTGTCATCCCCGGCAAGGTGCTTGCCGGGGGCCTTGTGGTTTTCCTCGGTTGGGATCCCGCCAAGGGTCGTCATCTTCTATAGTGTGTATCTGATCTTGAATGTCTTCACAAAGATTTGCATGCCGCCATGGGGATGTCTCCCGAATCCTTGCCCTTTGGGGGCAGTGGACTCAAGGGTGATTTGCTCCGTAGGCGCGGGACGAGTCACTGTGGCAAGGGTCTTGCCGGTGCTGCTAGAACTGTCTCCCGGCAAGGATCTTGCCGGGGGATTCCGCTTCGTCCCCTTTGCTCTTCGTGGTCTTGGCCTTGGCGTTGTTCTAGTTCTCTTGAGCTTTGGTCTTACCCTGGCTCACCTCCCTTGCCTTGCTTGGTGTGGTGGTGTCCGCGGCTCAGACTGCCCGTGCACAGTTATAGGGTTACAAAAAGTGTACTCCTCTTCTTGTACACCGACATCAAGTTGTCAGAAACAAAGCTCGTCTCGTTGCTCAAGGATATACTCAAGTTGAAGGAATTGACTTCGATGAAACATTTGCTCCTGTGGCTAGGCTTGAAGCAATACGCATACTGCTGGCGTATGCAAATCATCATAACATTCTTCTGTATCAAATGGATGTGAAGAGCGCTTTTCTCAATGGCAAGATTGAAGAAGTGTATGTTGCGCAAACGCCTGGCTTTGAAGATCCAAAACATCCTAACATGGTCTATAAACTCAACAAGGCACTGTATGGTCTTAAACAAGCCCCTCGAGCTTGGTATGACATACTCAAAGACTTCCTGAAGAGCAAAGGCTTCAAACCTGGTTCCCTGGATCCCACTCTCTTCACGAAGAGATATGATGGTGAACTGTTTGTGTGCCAAATATATGTGGATGACATTATCTTCGGCTGCACTAACCAGAAATACAGTGAAGAGTTTGGATATATGATGCAAGAGCAATATCAGATGTCCATGATGGGTGAGCTGAAGTTCTTCCTTGGTCTTCAAGTACGTCAGCAACGCAATGGCATCTTCATATCTCAAGAGAAATACCTCAAAGATTGCCTGAAGAAATTTGGAATGCAAGACTGCAAAGGGTACACGACGCCAATGCCAGCCAAACACCATCTGGGTCCCGATGACAATGGTAAAGAGTTCGATCAAAAGGTATACCGCTCCATGATTGGTTCTTTGCTTTATTTGTGTGCATCTAGGCCAGATATCATTCTTAGTGTTTGCATGTGTGCCCGGTTCCAAGCGGCACCAAAGGAATCACATCACTTAGCTGTGAAGCAAATTCTTAGATATTTGGCTCACACCCCAACACTAGGATTATGGTATCCAAAGGGCTCAGAGTTTGATCTAGTTGGATTCTTGGATGCTGATTATGCTGGTGACAAGGTGGATCGCAAGTCTACATCAGGAACATGTCATTTTCTAGGACGATCACTTGTATGTTGGTCTTCAAAGAAGTAGAACTGTGTATCTCTCTCCACTGCTGAATCTGAATACATTGCTGCTGGATCTTGCTGCGCTCAACTTCTATGGATGAAGCAAACACTCAAAGACTATGGCATTCATCTGAAGCAAGTGCCACTCTACGACAACGAGAGCGCCATCAAGATTGCCAACGACCCAGTTCAGCACTCGAAGACAAAGCAGATTGAAATTCGTCATCACTTTCTCAGAGATCATGTTATGAAGGAAGATATTGATATCATACACGTCAACACTGAAGAGCAATTGACAGATATCTTCACAAAGCCCTTGGATGAGAAGAGGTTTTGCAAGTTACGGTGTGAGCTAAATATCTTGGAATCCTCAAATGTCCTGTGATCATGCACACTTCCTAACACTTGTGCAAGTTGATGACTTAGATGTGCAACACACGAAGTAACGTATGTCTTCAATCAATGAAGACTTGCATTCTGAGTGTGAATACATTAACGTGGAATTTGACTTCAGAGCACCACGAAAGTTGTGCGTCGTGTCTGGGTCTAATACTTCCTATACGGTGGGTAACGCCACCACAAAGTTCTTCCCTAAGAAGTGTTTGTCACACTTCATTACATTTGCAAAGTCTTCGCTTTCTGTTTGTCTTCAATGTTAACATGACCTCATGTTTATCTTCAACGTACTGATTTGGTTTCTGTCCTCTACAGCATTCACTTATAGCTATGGCTTCTTGCTGGATCTTTTGAACTAAGTGAATGTGATTGGACCCTAACCCCTCTATGCTTCTTTCTTAAGTCTATCTATCCAAATCATATGCATTCTATTGACACTGTCAAAACGTCTTCTCTGCATCCTTGTCAGCAGAAGACACAGAGACAAACATTAATCCGTTCTCAATGCTAAATCCTTTCACCTGAAACCCGGAGAAGTGGGAACAACTGCCCGACAATCCAGGCGTGCATGGGAACGTGGAACAACCTCCGATGTGTTACATGATAGCCACGTGTCCTTCAGATGTGAACCGCCAGGGGCACCTGTGTAATAACACTGTGCCGTCCCTGTCCCTAGAAATACACGCCTCACCACAGTCATTATCCTTTCTCCCACTCTCGCACAAACCCTAGCGCCACCACTAGCCCTCGATGATGCCGGCGACGAAGCGCTTAGCTGCCGCAACCTCACCGACGTCGTCTTCACGCCGGCCGCGGACATCGTCTTCTCCACCGTCGCCATAGGTGTCCTCCGTCGCCAAGTTCGGGCATGGAAGATCAAACTGCTTGGCCTCCTCTCCGATAAAACCTCCTTTTTACAGTCTCTTTGATCCGATAGATTCATCTTTTTCTACCACAAGCAGTTTCTATTCACACAAGTTGGATCTATTTCATACTGCATCTCATAATATGCCTAGTATGTTAACTTATGCTTCACAAAGTAGTTAGATTCCTCACTTGTACTTATTTGTGGATTCGTACAAATCTGGAACCAACTTTCTATCTATGAGTGAATGTCTTCGCACTATGAGGTTAATGTCTTCTAAACTGATTTATCTTCAAAATCTTCTGAGAATGCATATGACCTCTTCCCCTTCCCTCGCACCTTAATGCTGTCACAGGTACATGTCCATGGGAGAATCCCTTGGTTCTCATAGTCTGCATTCATTTGCAGAATTCTTACATCATCATATAAATTCCCTTGAAGCCAGTTCTTGTCTATCCAGTAGACGGAAGACTTTGACAAGCCTTTCAGTTTAAACTTCATGGCACCAGAAAAATCTGCAAGGAAGGGTGGCAGACAGCATCGTGGCAACACCTCAGGAGATTTGCCTCCCGACCTCTATGAGATGTACAAGACAGATCCAGAGGAGGACTACAATCAACAGAAAACTCGAATCCAATGGATTGGAAGATATTGGGCAGAACAATGGTTCAAGTACAGGTTCATGACCCCGGAGTATGCATAGCAGAATGCCATCAAGTGACCATGGGGAGACACCCTATACAGAAATCTTCAACCTAGGTCCAGAGCTGAAGCCATTGAACAAGGCTTCTATCCATGCATGGTCCGTGGACCACAGCCTGCAGATGCAGACCCATCATCATTACTGTGGTGTCATGATGACAATCTGTTCAAGCGTAACCTTCAGTTTGACAGGAAATCGGCCAAAGAAAACAAGAAGTCGCGGGGATTGGACTTCAACCCAGGTCCCTCTGCTCCTCGTGCCGATGGCTCATGTGAAGCTGAACCCAATCTTGTTGGGCCCTTCTACAACCTAGAAGGTCTCATCAATCATATTATGGTTCATGGGGCAGTCATGGAACAACCTGCAGACGATGCTGAATCTGACGAAGTGCGTGCACCACCGAAGCCAAAGAAGCTGAAGAAGCCTAAAGCTTCAAAGCCTGCCCCTGCACCAAAGGTCTCATGGGCGAAGCCTGTGGCCACTGCACCTCCTGAACATAGTGTGCAGTCTGAAGATCTGTCACTCATCTCCAAGCCCTCCAAAGTGAAGATGCCCATGCAACCCACCAGCCAAGCACTGACCCCTGCTACTGTTCTGCGAAATGAGAATGATGCCATTGATCTGTCCAGCGATGACGATCTTGGCGATGACGATCTTGGCGATGACGCTCTTGAGCAGTTGATCAAGAGCAAGCAAGAAGCAGAAATCTTCAATGACCTGCCTCTGTTTGATGTTGAAATCATCAACACATTCATTGATGAGTGGTTTGACAGCCCAAATGTTAGCTTTGATGATCTTTAGCTTCCTGTTGGCCTCAGCGTTGTCTTCCATGGAGCCATTGCTGCTGAGCTGGCTCTAGCTCAGAAGATTGTTGAGCTAAAGCATAAGATAGATTATGAAAAGGCTCAGTTCAAGAAGCATATGGCCAAGCTCAATGTTGAAGACATTCAGAACTTCCAGACCATGATGCATGAGCTGAAGGAAGCATTACGAACCAAACGCGAAGAAGCCAAAGGTTCTCGTGAGCGCATGAAGGATCTTGCTGCTAAATGTGTCCAAGGATACAATGAAGCTGAAAAGCGCAAGGCCTTGGGGCGACCAGGCATCGACCCCAGAATGGTGGCCAAGAAGAAGAAGAAGCCAGCTGTGGCAGAACCTGAAGCACCAAGGCAGGAAGTACATCCAATTGTCTTCCCAGCCAGCATGACAGGCTCAAAGCCTAAGGTCCCCACAGTGGCTTCAGAACTGAAGAAAACAAGGGCAGCTGAGGCTGGAGCCAGAAAGCGCAAAACCAAGGGCACTACTGATGATGCTCCTCCAACTAAGAAACGTAAAACCAAGAAGAGAGATCGGGCTGCTCCCATAGAGCCCCTTGAGGTCGAGCCAATCTCAGTGGCTCGTCCTGCGTCTGAAAATCAAGAATGCCAAGTGATAGTTTATGAGCCTGCTTCCCTAGAGGCTCCTGACGCTGAAGACAATCCAGCTGTTGACCCCACTGCAGCTGAAGACATTGGTACTCACGACAATGTAGAAGATGATGAAGTCCTTCCTCAGACCGAGCACCAATTGGTATCATCACCTGTGCTCACGCACATCGAACTCATCAGCATTGGTCGTCCTCTGACGCCAACTGCCCAGGATGCATCGTTGGCTGATCACCCACAACGACAAGACACCTCAAGTCCTCCCCAACCGCAAGCTACCTCACCAGTGCAAGATGACGATGACTTTGAGGCCCAGCACACTCCATCTGCGCAAGCGTCTCCAGTATTACGAAGGCTTCGCAAAGGACCAAGGCCCCAAGTCACTCCCACTATGCACGTGTCTGAGTCTAAAGCCAAAATGGGTGAAGATATTCCGGCTACATCAGCCGATGAAGAAGAAGAACCAAGAGTCGAAGCAAACATAGTTGCCACACCCCCGTCCCACCAAGTTGTTGTTCTCGAGGAGAACGTGTCCGACCCTTCAGCTCCTGAAGTGGAGGTTAACAATCTTGAGGCAGCCACCAATATCACCGCTGAAGCCAATGACGTTGTCATGGCTGAAACTAATCCGACGCCTGAAGCCACTTCTGAAGCACCTGAAGTACAAGCGCCTGAAGCCACTGCAGCGCCCGAAGCCACTGCTGAAGCACCTGAAGTGCAAGCATCTAAAGCCAATGTGGCCCCTAAAGCCCATGAAGACAATGCCAATGCTCCTGTTCCCCCTCCAAAACCTCATACAATTGAGCTGGCATTTGATTTTGGTCAGCCTGTTATAGTCCGCTGGCCTGTTCTGGTTCCTCCACCTGCTACGGGTCCACAATTTGAGTATCATGTCAAGCACAGACCTCAAGTCCAAAAGCCCAAGACAAGACTTCCACGATTCCCAGGCACTGCAACTTCACTTGGGGTCTTCAATGTGAATGGCTTTGTGGCACATAACACCTTCTTCAACAGCGCCAAGAACCCTTATACCAGACCTCGCATTTCATCAGATCGGTTCTGGAGCTATCAGCAGCGCAACTACTATTCCTGCGTCCTATACAATCAAGGGCCCATATTTCCACATATGCGCCTCGACTCTGAAGCTATAGCTGGCCTGCCCTGCCTTGAAGAAGCGTTGGATTGCTTCAGAGATCCTGGACTGCTGCAGTTTGTCACAGATAAGGAACGCTGGAATGAAGAGCTTCTGCTACAGTTCTATGCAACTCTTCACATTCGAGGCTACAACAGGGATTCAAAGACTTGGGTCCTTGAGTGGATGACAGGCAATGTCCATCATGAAGAAAAAGCTCTTGATATCATTGAGCTCACAGACCTGCCCACTCCTAGTGAATACTATGAACCAGGTTGTCAACAACACCAGAATGCCTTGGAAAGCATTTTTCAGAAGCCAGAACCCAACATGAGTCAAATGTTGAGCATGATGAAGCCTCTGCCTCACGACGCTGAATACCCATCCGAGTTCTTTGTTGAAGACCTAGAGTACCTGCCTTGCACCATTTACCATATCATCAGGAAGACTCTATGGCCTGTCAAAGGACACTCATCTGCAGCGAAGCTTGAAGGAGCAATGAAGACTTTGGTTTTCTATATCTTCAATGGCATTAGCTTCAATGCTCAAGACTTCTTCATCAGGCAGTTGGCTGCATCTAGCTCTGACATTTTTGGGTTGAAATTCTATGCTCCATGGGTCATGTGTCTTATCAGGCGTCACTCTGCCTTCAACTATCAGCCGTCTGCGTGAAATCATCTTATATTCTTGCCAGAGGTTGATCTGTCAGTTGAAACTATTTACCAGAGCCTGCTAAGGATCCCATTTATCTTCACAATGTTGATCACCAAGGCTTCACCCAGCCAATTGAAGGAGTTCCAGCAGTTTCTCGTGTTTATCACCTTGCTGGCAACACACGTGCCCCTCGCGCTCAAACTGACGCCACTGGTAGCACCATTGCGCAAAGGCCTCGAAGGCGATCTCGTGTCTTAAATGACCGAGAGCTTCTCATCGCGCTCCACCAGAAATAGGACAAACATCATGACTGGCTTAAGCGTCAGATGCAAAGCCTCTTGGTGGATGTCAACCGCATTCGCAATCTTGCCACCAAGAATGCCTTTGTCACTCATGAAACCTGTCGGAGGTCGTGGAAGAGTTTGACATTACTTAGTGCTGAAGCTGATCTGCAAGACGATGGCTTCACTGAACGGTTCAAGTTTGACTCAACTCCTCCCAAGCATGCTCACTTGCGTCGGACTCCCTCACTTGAAGACTCTGACTATTCGTCCTTAGCTGCGACAGTGAATGCCAGAGTCATCGATGACCAAGATGATGCAACTTCACCTCCTCTAACTTTAGCATGTGTCGACACTGCACCAAGTTCTTCTGCACCACCGGACCTCAACAATGACCCTGCTGCCTCGCCTACACCTCATGGGAATGAGTAGGCGCTCTATGTCTTCAAACCTTTTTGGTCCTTACTGACAAAAGGGGGAGAAGCATATGAGTTGATAGTCTTCAAGCGGGTCCATATGGGTGATTGCTTTACTTTTTGCTACTTTTGCCAAGTGCTTACAACTCTCATTTTCGATACATTTGGTTCTTTGAGTTGTAACACTTAAACTCGATGGTCGTCTACTACTTATTTGCTATTCTATGATGCGATGATAAATTCCACATGTGCGATGATAACTTCCGCACTTAGGTCATTTTGCAGACGTCCATTTTCCATTATGCATATCATTATCTTCGTTCCATCATATCATGCATGATGAATTGTCATCATATGTTGAAGAGGATCTCCACAAGTACAACCTGCCATGTGCATTTGCATTCCAAGAGCAAAGTACTTATATGCACATCTTCAGGGGGAGCCTTTGCAACTTATGAAGACAATATCCTATCCTTTACAATTTCACATATTTTATTCCCCATTGAAAACTTCAACCAGTTTGTCATCAATCACCAAAAAGGGGGAGATTGTAAGTGCATCTAGTGCCACCCCTAGTTGGTTTTGGAGTATTGACGACAAACCTGGTTGAGGGACTAATGTGTTTGTGAGAATTGCAGGATAACACAGGTAGAAGTCCCTCATTGATTCGGTTTTCCTACCAGAGATGACCCCTAAAAATGTATGAAGACATTGAAGTCAAAGGTGGTATGTGAAGACATTCGCATTGAAGACTATGACAAGAGAAGACATCGCGTGAAGACTATGCAGCACGAAGACTTAGTTTTTTCGTCGTTCTTTTTCTTCTTTGTTGAGTCATAGGAACCACCATACTGTTAAGTGGGGTCCAAGAGAACCAGTCAGTATGACTGAAGTGATGCTTAACCAAAATCCTATGTCTTCGAGTGAATACTATGAGAGCAAATGTTATTCAGAGTTGGATAAGTCAGCTTTGCTTATTGCCCAAGTAAAGTTGTCATGTGTGTGTTTGAAATCTGACCGTTGGAACACGTGTCAGTTCCTTACTGACCCAGGGTCATTTCGGACAAATCAGGTCGGGTTGCCCAGTGGCTATAAATAGCCCACCCCCTACAACCATAAATGGTTGGCTGCTCAGAGTTAGTGTACAGCTTTTTTCGTTTGAGAGCAACGCACCTCGAAGCCTTTGAGAGTGAATTCCTTGCGAGGATAAAGCCCTAAACACCCAGAGCCAAAGAGTGTTAGGCATCACATAAGTCTTCCTGTCTGTGTGATCTGAAGACTTATTACACTTGAGGACTGTGAATCCTCCAGACGGTTAGGCGTCGTGTTCTGAGCATCCATGAGTCATTGTGGATCTCCGGTGAACGAAGTCTGTGAAGGTTTGGAAGTCTGCCTTGAAGACTTACCAGAGTGATTGGGCGAGGAGTACGTGTCCTTAGCTCAAGGGCAATAAGGTAAAGACACGGTCTTCTGAGTTGAATCTCAGCCTCCCTAACCAGACGTACAATTGTCACAGCAACAGGAACTGGTCCAACAAATCATTGTCTTCAACGAGTCACTAGTTCTATCCTTCCCGTCTCTTTATTTGCAGATTGGTCCTTGTAAAGTCATTGCCTGTTTGCATCATCTATTTGTCTTCACTATGCGACTGCTTGTTCTGATTGGCTACATACTATCTTCCATCCTGATCTATACTGCCTAGCTGCTATTAGTCTTTGTGCTTTCATTTCATTGAATACTTGACTATGGCCTGCTTAGTGTAGTCTACCTTGCGCTGCATGGTAATATGTTTATTTCTATTGTTTGTCTTCGAAACTTCCATGTTTTGAAGACTTTCATAAAAATCGCCTATTCACCCCCCTCTAGTCGATCACTAGCACTTCCATGGGTCTATCCCCATGTTGCATACTGTGTCCTGATATATCAGGTTTAAACTGCTACCGCCGTCCATCAGAACTCGTGTGAAGTGGTGTCCCTCAATTATTGGGTCTAATACCAAGGCAGCCCATCCTGCACGCCGGACACTTGCTGAGTAATCCCGATGGTCAAAAGTGATCGGTTGGGATGACCAGTGGTAAAACTCCGTGGTGATAGGCCCTGGGGCATGTGTCTCTGGGAGTGCCGCTTTGTTGCTCCCCTTTATTACGTGTAACATTGACTGTTTTGACTTCTGGTGGGAATTTCTTCTGTTCCCCATTGCTTTGCTTGCGAGGCTCGTCCTCGTCTTTGCTTGATGTATCCTGCCCCTTATGTTCGGCGTTGAGCTTGCCGAACTGCTTGAAGACCCAACATTCTCTATGGGTATGATTTGCAGGTTTGTCGGGGCTGCTATGGATCTGACATATTTGGTCCAGAATCTTGTTTAGGCTGGACAGTTCGTCTCTGTCGCCTTTAGAGGGCAGATTTTGCTGACCTGGCCGAGAGCTTCTGAATCCGGCGTTTACTTCTGTGCTCTTCGGGCTGTCTTCTTTATTCCGGCGCTTCCCTTTGCTGCGTCGTGATTTTCCGTTTTCGTCCCTGACTTCAGATGTACTTGGGTCGCTGGTGCTGCATCGGGCTAACCAGCTGTCCTTGGCCACACAAAAGCGGGTCATGAGGCTTGTAATGTTGCCATTGTTCTCGGCTTTTCTTGGCCGAGGTGTTTGGCGAGCCTTTCGTCTCGAACGTTGTGCTTGAAAGGTGCTAAGGCTTCGGCGTCCGGACAGTCAACTATTTGGTTCTTCTTAGTGAGGAACCTGTTCCAAAGCTTTCGGGCCTCTCCGGGCTGTTGGGTTATATGACTTAAATCGTCTGCATCCGGTAGTCGTACATTCCCCTGAAAATTTGCCCGAAAGGCATCTTCGAGCTCTTCCCAGCTTCCAATGGAGTTTTCTGGGAGGCTTTTAAGCCAGTGCTGAGCCGGCCCTTTGAGCTTGAGGGGTAAGTATTTGATGGCGTGGAGATCATCTCCTCAAGCCATGTGGATGTGGAGGATATAGTCCTCAATCCAGACACCATGGTCTGTTGTTCCGTCGTACGCCTCTATGTTTACGGGTTTGAATCCCTCTGGGAATTCATGGTCCAGCTCCTCATCGGTGAAACATAGGGGGTGTGCGGCACCCCTATATTTGGGTGTACTGTGGTGTTCGGATGTTTGTTGTGTTGTATTGCATATTGGAGCGCACTTGCATGGCCCATATATGGATCTGGTTGCGCCGTACTTTTGATGCAAGCCCTCACGTGGATCGTGTACTGGCTTATGTGCGGCGTCGTTTGCCGCTCTATGTTGGCCACGAGGTCGTCTATCTGACCGGATGGCTGTTTTGTTTTCTAATTGCGGGGGATCTAAGGCCTCCTTGTCAAATTTAGGTAGCAATTTTCGCTTCGGGTAGCTCTTCGTGTGGCGATTACCACCGTACTTCGCTGTAGTGTTGAGTACTTCACTCCATCTAATTCTGAGTGTGTCTTGCGCAGCCCTAAGCCTTTGCTTCTGCTTTTTCAGACTCCTCGCAGTGGCAACAAGCCTTTGTTGGGAATTCTGTTGATCCAGGCACCTGTCCGGACTGTTATCTTCAACGGGGTCGGGTCGTTCGGTTTGATTCTCCGTGTTGCCCTGATCGGGCGATGGTTCACCCTGCTCTGTCGCTGGGTCTACATGACCGCTGTTTCTGCCGAGGCGGGATTTGGAGCGGCGCTTACACCGCCGCTTTGACTGCTTCTCAAGGGAACAACCCTATGCTGCGTCCTGCCGTTCCTCTTCGTCGTTTTCTTTGGGTGTGTCCACCATGTATACATCGTATGATGAAGTGGGTGTCCAATGCCCTGTGGGCAGTGGTTCCTGTTCGCCTCCTGCATCGTCGTCCATACCGTCGATGTCTTTGTAGTCGAAGTCGAGCATGTCGGTCAAATCATCGACACTGGCTACTAAGTGGGTGGTGGGTGGGCAGCGAATTTCTTCGTCATCCGCATCCCAATCCTGCCAAACATAGTTCGACCCGGACTATCCTGACAGGGAGAGAGACCTTAATGACTTTTGTATGTCGCCGAAGGGCGAGTGCTGAAAAATATCCACGGAGGTAAACTCCATGATCGGTGCCCAATTGGATTCGATAGGTACCGGCGCAGGTGGTTCGGAGTCCATGGCCGGGGAAGAAACCGGGAGTTCGACATCACGGCTCTCGTGAAGGGTAAGGTCGATACTCGGCTCGATCGCTGATGAAAGTGCGGCCTCTGTGGCGGGGTCTATCCACCCGTCCATGGATGACGCAACTGGTTCTGAATTGAGGGTCGGAGCGATTGCCGGTGCGATCTCCTGAACACTGTCTGATGGTAGAGCTAAATCATACTCATCGTGACCGTGTGGTGCACAAGGCAAGGGCTCGAATCTGTCGAAGATCAAGTCTCCGCGGATATCGGCCGTGTAGTTTAAGCTTCCAAACCTGACCTGGAGGCCAAGGGCCTAACTCTCGATCTACTCCAGATGGCCAAGCGAGTTGGCCCGCAGTGCGAAGCCGCCGAATACAAAGATCTGTCCGGGGAGAAAAGTCTCACCCTGGACTGCATCGCTATCAATGATCGAAGGAGCCATCAAGCCTAATCGGCGACGACATAGAGGAACTCTCAATGAAAGCACCAATGTCGGTGTCAAAACCGGCGGATCTCGGGTAGGGGGTCCCGAACTGTGCATCTAAGGCGGATGGTAACAGGAGGCAGGGGACACGATGTTTTACCCAGGTTCGGGCCCTCTTGATTGAGGTAAAACCCTACGTCCTGCTTGATTATTCTTGATAATATGAGTAGTACAAGAGTTGATCTACCACGAGATCGGAGAGGCTAAACCATAGAAGATAGCCTATGGTATGATTGTATGTTGTCCTATGGACTAAAACCCTCCGGTTTATGTAGACACCGGAGGGGGCTAGGGTTACACAAGGTCGGTTACAAAGGAGGAGATATACATATCCGTATTGCCTAGCTTGCCTTCCACACCAAGTAGAGTCCCATCCGGACATGGGACGAAGTCTTCAATCTTGTTTCTTCATAAACTACTAGGGAAAAGGCTAGTAGCAGCACGGGTTTTAGGTGTATTAGTAGCGCGGGGACCGACGCTACTAATAAGGTGCTACAGCTAACACGTAGCAGTAGCGCGTGCTCACCAGCGCTACTGCTCCACAAGTGTAGCAGCAGCGCGCTTAATGGAAGCTCGCTACTGCTAATAGCTATAGCCCGCTTCTCCTGTGCGCGCTACTGCTACTACCGCGCTTCTCTTGATGATGATGATGCAGAGGACGCAGGGGGGCGGCGGCAAAGCAACAGCAGAGGGCGGCGTCTGGCACGGTGCCACATGCGACAGAGGCGCCAGATCAGAAGAAGAGGAGGGCCTCGGCGCTGGATGTGGCCCACGTGGTCACCTCGCTCGCTCGACCAGGCAGCAGCGGGAGAAGCAGGGGCGCAGGAGACGGGCGCCGGCGATGGAGAAGCTCCAGGGTTGTGGCTTGGCCCGGGAGCTGCGGGAATCAAGCGCGGAGGAGGCTGGGAGGCGCGGGGATGGCGGTTCCAGTAGCGAGACGGCATCCCAGCGAGACCCATGGCGAGGAACCAGAACCAGGCTGCTGCGAGGGAGTGATGGAGATGGCGGGGTAACTCCATAAGATGGCGGGGCTTGGTCGGCATGAGCGTCGAGGAAGGAGCTCCAGCCAGGCTCCATGGCGCTGCGGCTCCTGCGCGAAGAACAGAGAGAGAGGGAAGCGGGTGAGAGAGAGAGCAACAAGGGAGAGAAAGGGAAAGAGAATGCCGGAAGGGAGGCAGGGGCGCTGAGGGAGTCCTGGATTAGGGGGTGTTCGGATAGCCGAACTATAGCTTCAGCCGGACTCCTGGACTATGAAAATGCAAGATTGAAGACTCTGTCCCGTGTCCGAAAGGGACTTTCCTTGGCGTGGAAGGCAAGCTTGGCGATACGGATGTTCAAATCGACTACCATTGTAACCGACTCTATGTAACCCTAACCCTCTCCGGTGTCTATATGAACCGGGGGGTTTTAGTCCGTAGGACAACATATACATCAACAATCATACCATAGGCTAGCTTCTAGGGTTTAGCCTCTGTGATCTCGTGGTAGATCTACTCTTGTACTACCCATATCATCAATATTAATCAAGTAGGACGTAGGGTTTTACCACCATCGAGAGGGCCCGAACCTGGGTAAAACTTCGTGTCCCTTGCCTCCTGTTACCATCCGGCCTAGACGCACAGTTCGGGACCCCCTACCCGAGATCCGCCGGTTTTGACACCGACATTGGTGCTTCCATTGAGAGTTCCTCTGTGCCGTCGCCGTCAGGCCCGATGTCTCCTACGATCATCGATGGCGATGCAGTCCAGGGTGAGACCTTCCTCCCCGGACAGATCTTCGTCTTTGGCGGCTTCGCACTGCGGGCCAATTCACTTGGCCATCTAGAGCAGACCGAAAGCTACGCCCCTGGCCGTCAGGTCAGATTCGGAAATTTAAACTAGACGGCTGACGTCCGCGGGGACTTGATCTTCGAAGGATTCGAACCACTGCCGAGCGCGCCGCACTGTCATGACGAGCATGATCTAGCTCTGCCGCCGAACGGTGCCCTGGAGGCCGCACCCGCACCGGCTCCAACCCTCAGTTCGGAGCCAACTGCGCCGATCGAGGATGGCGGTTGGACGCCACCTTGGCGGCTGCGGTCCAAACGGCGATTGAGCCGAACACCAGCCCCGTACTATGCGAGGCTCGTGACTCCAAGGAGCCTGACTCCTCTCCGGACTCCGAACCCTCCGCGCCCCGGCCAATCGAATACGATTGGTCGCCGATCATGGAGTTCACTGCTGCAGACATCTTTCAGCACTCGCCTTTCGGCGATATTCTGAAGTCACTAAAGTCTCTCTCTTTATCAGGAGAGCCCTGGCCGAACTAAGGTCAGCAAGGTTGGGGTAAGGACGATGAAGAAATTCAAAACCCACCCACCACCCACTTTGTAGCCACTGTCGACGACTTCACCGACATGCTCGACTTCGACTCCGAAGACATCGATAGTATGGACGCTGATGAAGGAGACAATGAAGAACCAGCGCCTGTTGGGCCCTGGAACGCCACCTCGTCATATGACGTATACACGGTGGACGCACCAAAAGATGACGACGAGGAGCGGAAGGACGCACCGAAGGCCTGTTCCCTCAAAAAGCAGTCAAAACGGCGACGCAAGCGCCGCCCCAAATCCCGCCTCAACAGAAATAGCGATCACGCAGACCCAGCGCTGGAGCAGGGCGAACCGCTGCCGGACAACAGCAATCCGGATATTCAATCCGAACAAATAAATCCTATCAGGGATAATGGTCCGGATGACATAACGCCGGACAGGCACCCGGAGCATCAGAATGCCCGCAAAAGGCTCGTTGCCACTTCAAGGAGCCTTAAAAAGCAGAAGCGAAGGCTCAAGGCCGCGCAAAACAAACTCCAATTCAGATGGAGTAAAATACTTAATACAACAGCAATGTACGGCAACGATCGCCCCTCAAAGAGCTACCCAAAGCGGAAGCTGCTACCCGAATTCGATGAGGAGGCCTCCAACCCCCCACAACCAAATATCAAAGCGACCACATGGTCAGATAGACGACCCCTCTATCAACACAGAACGGCATACAATGCCGCTCACAATACAACACGCGATCCATGCGAGGGCTCGTACCCAAAGGACGGCGCAACAAGATCCATCTATGACCACGCAAGCGCGCCCCAGCATACAATGCAACACAACAAGCATCAGAACAACGCGGTACACCCAGTTACAGGGGTGCCGCACACCCCCTATGTTTCACCGATGAGGTGCTGGACCATGAATTTCCAGAGGGATTCAAGCCTGTAAACATAGAGGCATACGATGGGACAACAGACCCTGGGGTTTGGATTGAGGACTATATCCTTCATATCCATATGGCTCGAGGAGATGATCTCCACGCCATCAAATACTTACCCCTCAAGCTCAAAGGGCCAGCTCGTCACTGGCTCAAAGGCCTCCTCGAAAGCTCCATTGGAAGTTGGAAGTGCTCGAAGAGGCCTTCAGGGCAAATTTTCAAGGAACTTACGTCCGACCTCCGGACGCGGACGATTTGAGTCATATAACTCAACGGCCCGGAGAATCAGCCCGAAAGCTTTGGAACAGGTTTCTCACTAAAAAGAACTAGATTGTCGACTGTCCGGATGCCGAAGCCTTGGCAGCTTTCAAGCATAGCGTCCGTGACGAATGGCTTGCCAGACACCTTGGCCAAAATAAGCCGAGAATGATGGCCGCATGAACAAACCTCATGACCCACTTTTGCGCGGGTGAGGACAGCTGGCTAGCCAGATGTAGCACCAGTGACCCCAGTACATCTGAAGTTAGAGATGGAAACGGGAAATCACGGCGCAACAGCAATAGAAAACGCCGGAATAAAGAAGACATCACGAAGGGCACGGCAGTAAATGCCGGATTCAAAATCTCCCGGCCAGGTCAAAAGCTGCCCACTAAAGGCACCAGGGATGAACCATCCAGCCTGAACAAAATTCTGGACGAGGTATGTCAGATACATAGTACCCCTAGCAAGCCCGCTAATCACACCCAGAGAGAATGTTGGGTCTTCAAGCAGTCCAGCAAGCTCAACGCCGTACACAAGGGGGAGGATACACCAAGTGAAGACGAGGATGAGCCTCCCAAGAAAGACACTGGGGAACAAAAGAAATTCCCACCAGAAGTCAAAACAGTAAACGTACTACACATGATCATGGGAAAAAACAATGCGGCACCCCCAGGAAAATATACCCAAGTGCCTGTCACCATGAAGCCGTGCCAATGGTCGTCTCAACCGATCATTTTTGACCATCGTGATTACTCAGCAAGTATCCGACACGCAGGATGGGCTGCCTTGGTATTAGACCCAGTAATTGGCGGATATCACTTCACACGAGTCTTGATGGACGGCGGCAGCAGCCTAAACCTAATATACTAGGATACAATCCACGGGATGGGGTTAGACCCAACACAAATTCGCCATAGCAATACTACCTTTAAAGGAGTAACGCCATGCCCAGGGGCTCATTGTATGGGCTCCCTCCTACTACAAGTCATATTCGGGTCCCCCGATAACTTCCGTAGCGAGCATTTAACCTTCGATATCGCTCCGTTTCAAAGTGGCTATCAAGCACTGCTCGGGCGCGAAGCTTTCGCTCACTTTAATGCAATACCACACTACGCCTCCCCCACACTCAAGATGCCCGGTCCACGCGGCATCATTTCAGTGCACGGAAATATCAAGCGATCTTTGTGCGCCGAAGAGAGTGAGGCTGCCTTGGCAGCCACACACTAAGGGCGCCCGGACTTGCCAAAGCGCCCCATAGGTTGTCAAGACCTCAGACACAACTAATCGAGTCCGGCGCCGCTACTTATAACGAATAAATGGTCACACCCCTATTTACAAGGGGCTCAACGCGCGTAGACATGTGGGCATTCCTCCTCATCTTGAATTATGCATAGTTTCTTTAATTATCTTTTTGCACGACAACCTTTTTCACCTAAATTCCTATCTTTTACAGACGATCATCGTGCCACACCTGTCCAGGATACGGCACAACAGAGACAGAGGCGCAGACGTGCAACAGGGACCCGCTCCAAGGATTCTTTTTAGATTAAGACCCTGTGTAAACCTTTTTTACTGTCTCTTGTTGATACATATCCACCGTTGAGAAGGATGCTGACGTCTTGGCATGTGGCCACGCCAGACCAATGCATGTACCTGGACATAAGGGGCTTCTTACGAAGGCCATTATTTAGGCCCGCTTTATACCACAAAGACCGAATACCTTAGGGAGTGTTCGGCGTCGCGAGTTTGGCCTTATATGCATCAGCTCCGAATCATTGTCTTTGGTCAAATGTTGGGTTTGCCCGGCTCCTGTGTTTTGGTGCCTTACGTTCCGCTTTACCGGCTAAGGTAGCACCAGGAGAACTACTGCGATTGTGCCCTGTTTCATCCGGACGAGCACCTTAGTAGAGAAAGCCGAAAACTGACTATCATGATCTAGCGCGAGACTGGTCAACCACTCGATGACCAATGGGAATGTTAGAATTCCTCCGCCTTAATGAAGGGCCGCTTTCCAGCCAGGCATATACGCACCCCGGGATCGGGAGAGTGCGGAACCACCAGGGGCTATCTAGTAGCCCCACTGTCAAACTCCTATGGCTAAGTGAAAGTGTTAAAGGATTATAGTCCGGTTGCCTCACTCGCTCTGCTATCACCTCCTTAATAGGACCAAGACGTTGGGTTAAGTGTGAACGCGTGTTTCTGCGAACACCTCTGCATTATATGCGTGGGGGTTGAAACCGACGACTGCAATCTTTCAGGTTATACACATGTATACATAAACGGCCGCCCAGGAGGCATCACATTACTTTCAGGCAAAAGTATAAACGTTGCCTTATGAAAATTTATAAAAGCATTTCACTTACAATGAGATTACATGTCACTCAAACATAATATTTTTTTAGCACTGGGTCTCTATCAAACGAGCACCCTCAAGAACTTCCTCAAAGTAGTGCTCAGCAGCCCTTCGACCTATGGCCGAATCCTGCGCTGCAACAGTGGTAGCATCCATCTCTGCCCAATATGCTTTAGCACGGGCAAAGGCCATTCGTGCGCCTTCTATGCACGCCGACCTCTTCATCGCATTTATGCGCGTCACCACGTCAAGGAACTGCTGCACCAAGCTGAAATAGCTGCTCGGTTTCGACCTTCCCGGCCATAGCTGATCCACAACAGACCTCATGGAGAGTCCGGACAACCTATTTAGTTCGGCCCATTCGGCTAATTGGTCCGTCAATGAAAGCGGATGCTCGGGAGAAAGGAATTATTTCCAAAACAGCTGGTCTACTTCATGGTCCGTCTGACTCTGGAAGTATTTGGCCGCATCGGCAGCGCTCGCCGCCAAATCCATATACACATCCTCCGAACTCCACAGCCGATCCTTAGGGGCATACCGTGGATCTCCGAACTTCCTCTGCAGCATAAAGGATTTCCCGGCTACAATATCCCCGGCTTCCCGCAGCTCCTCCTTCATTGCCCTCATAGCAGAGCGGAGGTCTTTTCCCATTGCAGCAGCCTTCTCAAGGTCCGGTGCCTTCGCCTAGTTTTCCTATTCAAGAGCCCGGCAACGGTTGACGGAGGCTTTTAATTCTACGGCCATATTGGCCATCTTATCCCGGCTCTCGCCATGCGCGGCCTTCTCGGCTCGCGACTCTTCGGCCGCCTTCAAAGCAGCCGCATTACCCAATCTCACTTGTTCCTTGGCTCGGGCAAGTTCCGCCCGCAAGGCTTCAACAGTGGCAGCTCCATCAGCAGTAATAACATGTTAAATATATTGGCTTCATGCTGCTCTTACTATGCGCCGTTTACCAGATAATAACACCTACCCTGCGCCTCGTCAAGCCTTTTGTTAACAAGCTCGATGTCGGTGTTTGCTGCATCCAACTGCCGTTTTAAATGGGCAAACTCGCTTGTCCGGCTAGCCACCGGAGCTTCCATCACCTGCTCATAAAAGCAGTATGGTTACTACCTGGGAATATGATCCTCTGATCGTCGTCGTTCCCAACGACAACCAGAGTCTCAGGGGATACTATCTACACAGGGCACACTTAGCATGTGCAGGACTATCATACATTATTTTACGTACCTCAAAACCTGTTAGTAGACTCATAAAAGCTTTATGCAATCCGCTTTCGGCGGACGAGATTCTCTCCATCGCCGTATTCATCAGCACACGGTGTTCATCTGAGATGGCCGCTCGCCCCACCAACTCCCTCAGAACATCCGACCGTACACTAGACGGTGCCGGACTCGTTTGCCTGCTCTCTTCGGGAGCCGGACACGGGAAGCTTCGGGGGTCGACGGAATTATCTTCTGGCCTCGCCGGACCCGGAGAGGCCCTCCGCGACGACACTTCAGGATCGCCCGCTTCCGGAGCGGAGGAGTCCGGAGGAGGCTTTTCGCTCTCCATCATCTCCGGAAGAAGATCCCCCGAAGACGAGCTCATCTGAGAGGGGCTAAGGCCCGAACTGCAAATATGTGCAGTGGTTATTTTCTCAGAAGAAAAGACGGCATATATGTACTATTAAAGTACTTTGGGTCACTTACGACTCGAGGGGGAATTGATCCCCCCCGGACTTTGTGTAGCAACCGCACCCCCCGGGGTAGGACCCTCTGTGGGAGACTTCTTCTCCCGTTTGGAAGCTTCGGCTTCCGAATCCCCGGACACAATCCTTTTTCTCTTTTGATCATCTTCCTTCATGGAGACGCTCACTCCCTCGGCTAGAGCGGCCAGCGTTGGGGGCCCGCGACCGCCCGCATTTTCCTTCAAGGGCTCCGGGCAGGGTGCGGTCTGGAGCATCTTTTCCAATATCAGATTTTCCAAACCCTCAAGGAGGGGGGCCGAGCACTGAATCAACTTCGCCTTCGTTAGCCAGTCCTGGTCAAAAAGAGAACTCTCAAATAACTTCGCATCAAAGGAGAGGTAGTACGCTCGGTCGGAAGTCGCCTTACCTGTTCGGCGGTGCGGTTGCTACTCAGGCCCGCGTCCTCGGTGATTTTCGGACAATCCACTTGAGGTCCGAAGAACGACTTGTACATCTCCTCGTGCGTCAGGCCGAGGAAATTTTGAATGGCGCGCGGTCCCTCGGGATTGAGCTCCCACAAGCGAAGAGGCCGGCGTTTGCAAGGCTGGACATGACGAACCAGCATAACTTGTGTTACCGCAACCAAACTGAAATCTCCATTAAAGAGATCTTGAATGCGGATTTGCAGTATAGGCACGTCCTTGGCCGGACCCCAGCTCAATCCTTTGCTAATCCATGACATCAGCGGTGGTGGAGGGCCCGGGCAGAAGACAGGGGCGGCCACCCACTTGGCACTTCTAGGAGCCGTGATGTAGAACCACTCTTGTTGCCATAATTCAGACACCTCTGGAATGGAACCTTTGGGCCATGCAGCTCCCATCATCTTGTGTATTGAGGCGCCTCCACACTCCGCATGTTGCCCCTCGATCATCTTCGGTTTTACTTCAAAGTTCTTGAGCCATAGGCCATAGTGAGGGGTAACCCGAAGGAAGGCCTCGCACACAACAATAAATGTCGTGATATGAAGAAAGGAGTCCGGAGCTAGATCATGGAAATCTAGCCCGTAGTAAAACATCATACCCCTGACAAAAGGATCCAATGCAAGGCCTAGACCTCGGAGGAAGTGGGAGACGAACACGACGCTCTCGTTGGGTTCGGGGGAGGGGACGGCCTACCCCCGGGGAGGCAGCCGATGCAGAATCTTGGCGGTCAGATATCTGGCCTCCCTCAACTTTTTGACGTCTTCTTATGTGAGGGAAGAAGGCACCCATCGGCCTTGAAGGCTAGATCCGGACATGACTGAAGGTTCGGAGCACCTGACCTGAACTTTGGGCATTTGAGCTTGAGGTGGGGGAAGGATTCGATTGAGCACGGGAGGGAAAAATAAAAGGCCTCGTCCCTTTATAAAGAGGGTGGATATCGAGCGTCCTCTCCGTGTCCGTTTGGACTTGCCTATGATCTAGGAGACCTAGAAGCGGTTGGGTTACCCACGCCCGTATTAAGGAGAATCCCGGAATAAGGGGACACGATCTCTGCTTTGACAAGACATGCTAAGGAAACCACCTCTCATAACGCGCTGAGGTGGGATACTGAAACGACTCGGATAAAGGCTTGGCCGTGGTGTGTCACGCTACGAAATACGTCAGCAGATTAGATTTGTGTAAATATTATTCTCTCTATGGCAATATGTGGAAACTTATTTTGCAGAGCGGACACTATCTTTGTGTTCAAAATCTTCTATGAAGTACTTGGAGGAGGAACCCGCCTTGCAATGCCGAAGACAAACTGCGCACCGGACTCGTCGTCATTGAAGCCTGGTTCAGGGGCTACTAAGGGAGTCCTGGATTAGGGGGTGTTCAGATAGCCGAACTATACCTTCAGTCGGACTCCTGGACTATGAATATGCAAGATTGAAGACTCCGTCCCGTGTCCGGAAGGGACTTTCCTTGGCGTGGAAGGCAAGCTTGGCGATACGGATGTTCAGATCTCCTACCATTGTAAACGACTCTATGTAACCCTAACCCTCTCCGGTGTCTATATAAACCAGGGGGTTTTAGTCCGTAGGACAACATACACATCAACAAGCATACCATAGGCTAGCTTCTAGGGTTTAGCCTCTCTGATCTCGTGGTAGATCTACTCTTGTACTACCCATATCATCAATATTAATCAAGCAGGATGTAGGGTTTTACCTCCATCAAGAGGGCCCGAACCTGGGTAAAACTTCGTTTCCCTTGCCTCCTGTTACCATCCGGCCTAGACGCACAGTTCGGGACCCCCTACCCGAGATCCGCCGGTTTTGACACCGACAGGCGCGCATGGCAGCGGAGCTCCGGCGACACAACTTCTCCAGCTGACTTGAAAATTAGCAGTAGCAGCAGCGCGCTTTCGGTACAAGCGCTACTGCTAACCGGGACCAAAAGTGTGCCCGATTTGAAAATTAGCAGCAACGAGCTCAAAAAAACCGCGCTACTTCTACAGCTATAGCAGTAGTGCGGCTCACGGCACCGCGCTGCTGCTAAATGGAGTTGGGTGGGCACTGTCGGTCGATAGTTGTAGCAGCGCGGGTTACGCCGAGCACGCTACTGCTAAGCACTTGTCAGTAGCGGGTTGTCCACACCCGTGCTACTGCTAATTAGCAGCAGTGCTCCTTTTTGAGCCGTGCTGCTGCTAAGATTCTGTGTATAGGGTTTTCCCTAGTAGTGATAGTCCAACAGTCCGGCCAAAGGATATAGTCCGGCTATCCGGAGACCCGCTTATCCAGGACTCTCTCAGGGGCCAATAAATCAGGACGGAGGTAGTACGTGAATCACACATTGTTCCCAAAATTGGAACTATGTGTAATGACTTCCATTTTTCCTATTGCATCAATCACACACGGTTCGCTCTAGCAAACCGTCACCCCCAAAATTCTTTGTGGGACAGAAAACCTCACCACCCAATTCAAAAAAGAAAAAAGAAAACCCTCACCATCCCCACATCACAAAAACCCTCACCCCGCCCTCCACCCCCTCGGCCCCTCTGGTACGTTCCCCGTTCACACTTGCACAAGCTCATCCGCGTCTATGTCATGGCACCACCTATCGCGGCGGTAAACACTTAGCTCGACACCTGCCGCCACCAGGCTGCTGGCAAAGCCCACCGCATTTCGCCACTTCCGCTTGACGCCGCCTATCACCATCGACTTTATCGACGCTGCTCGCGGTCGACCCAGCTCCGCTCGGTTGGGGAATATGTTGTACTGAGGGTTCTTTCTCATGGACAACAAGGTAACTAATTGTAACGCCCTCGATCCGGCTATATCTCCCACGTGTCGAAGCACGACTGAGAGGCATAACCGCATTGAAAGCAATGTCGCAAGTGAGGTAATCTTCACAACAACCCATGTAAATAAATAAAGGGGAAAGGTACATAGTTGGCTTACACTCACCACGTCACACAAATACATAAATTAGTCATTACGTTCATTCAATACACTCAAGGTCCGACTACGGAACCAAAATAAAGATCAACCCCCAATTGCGACAATGTCCCCGATCGCCCCAACTGGGCACCACTACTGATCATCTGGGAAAGACACGTAGTATCGCCCTGATTCCTCATCGAACTCCCACTTGAGCTCTGTCGAATCACCTGGAGCGGTATCATTGGTCCCTGCATCTGGTTTTGGAAGGAATCTGAGAGTCACAGGGACTCAGCAATCTCACACCCTCGCGGTCAAGACTATTTAAGCTTATAGGAAGGGTAAAAGTATGATGTGGAGCTGCAGCAAGCGACTAGCATATATGGTGGCTAACATACGCAAGTGAGAGCGAGAAGAGAAGGCAAAGGCACGGTCAATGAACTATGATCAAGAAGTGATCCTAGAATGACCTACGTCAAGCATTACTCCAACAGCGTGTTCACTTCCCGGACTCTGCCGAGAAGAGACCATCACGGTTACACACGCGGTTGATGCATTTTAATTAAGTTAAGTTTCAGGTTATCTACAACCGGACATTAACAAATTCCCATCTGCCCATAACCGCGGGCACGGCTTTCGAAAGTTCAAATCCCTGCAGGGGAGTCCCAACTTAGCCCATCACAAGCTCTCATGGTCAACCAAGGATATTCCTTCTCCCAAGACAATCCGATCAGAATCGGCATCCCGGTTACAAGACATCTCGACAATGGTAAAACAAGTCCAGCAAGACCACCCGCTGTGGCGACAAATCCTGATAGGAGCTGCACATATCTCGTTCTCAGGGCACACCGGATAAGCTAAGCGTACAGAAGCCAACGTAACCCTAGTTGCCAAGGGACAGCCCGGCACGGTGCTCTAGGTTGGAGCAACACTCAAAGGAGCACTAGGTGGCAAATGGTAAAACCAAGGTTGGGCATTGCTGGAGGAGTTTTATTCAAGGCGAACTGTCAAGGGGTTCCCATTATAACCCAACCGCGTAAGGAACGCAAAATCAAGGAACATAACACCGGTATGACGGAAACTAGGGCGGCAAGAGTGGAACAAAACACCAGGCATAAGGCCGAGCCTTCCACCCTTTACCAAGTATATAGGTGCATTAAGATAAACAAGAGAATATTGTGATATCCCAACGATAAACAAGTTCCAACAAGGAACGATCTCCAATCTTCACCTACAACTAGCAACGCTATAAGAGGGGCTGAGCAAAGCGGTAACATAGCCAAACAATGGTTTGCTAGGACACTGTGGGTTAGAGATTTGACATGGCAATATGGGAGGCATGATAAGCAGGTGGTAGGTATCGTAGCATAGGCATAGCAATAGAGCGAGCATCTAGCAAGCAAAGACAGATGTGATTTCGAGGGTATGGTCATCTTGCCTGCAAAGTTCTCAGAGTTGACTTGATCCTCGTAAGCGTACTCAACGGGCTCCTTGATCATGTACTCGTCTCCCGGCTCTACCCAAGCGAGAACAACAAGCAAAAGGAACACAATCGACCACGTGCAATGCTCAAACAACATGATGCAAACATGGTATGATATGCGGGATGCAGTATGTGATGCATATGCATGACTTGGAAAGGAATCATTGAACCTGGCCTCAACTTGGAAATCCAAGAGTGCCACTGGAAATAGGAGTTGATTTTGGTCAAAATCATTATAAAGATCACCGGAATCGGATGCACGGTTTCGAAATGGCAAGCAAAACAAATATGGCACCGGTGTGCGATAATCAGCAAGTGACCATCTAAATGCATCAAGAGAAATATGCTACAGCACTCAAACATAGCAACAAAAGACATGGCAGGGATCCACTCAAGATGTTTGACAAAAGACGAACACTGAGCTACGGCTAAATAACTCATTAACAGGTTAAAACAAGCATGGCAAAAGTGCAAAAGATAACAGGTTTCAGACTTAGTGTAATAAATAGCAAGTCAGGAATTTATCATCAGGAAGCAATGTTTAGAGCATGATAACTACATGCTACATGAACCTATCATGGCAAAGCAAGGCATGGCATGAAACTAATCAAAGCATATAAGAAAAGTCCCTTAGTGACCATAAGCCAAAAGGGATCAGAATATACAATTGCAAGCATGTGAACATAGCAAAAACATAAACAGATTCAGACTTAATGAAAAACTGGAGCATGCAAAACAGATAACGAGTAGGCATGTTCACGAGCTCGATTCACTCACTACGAGGCATTGCAGGACAATCTAAACATACACCCAGCAAGTAGACATGGCATAGAAGCTATACATGGCAAGAACAACGACATAGCATGCACGGATCAACAACAACAAGCTTGGCAAAATTGCAAAACATGTTAACAATCTGCCAGGAACATTTTATAGCAAAATTAGAGCTTGATTGACTCAAGCTAGGGTACTCCATAATTGCAAACAAAGACATGGATGGATAGAACACAACAATATCTATAAAATATCCTTACTGATCATGCCCAAAAGAGGCACGGATCACTAGGAAACAACACGAACATATGGCATAAAAATAAAGACAGGGCAAGGACTTTGTGAAATTCTAAGTCCCTGGAATCAGCAACATTGAGTAAGCTACTTTGCATGCTTGTTCTAGTCACCACAAAGATCACAAAAATACATGGCATACACCCCTGTAAAGATGGCATGGCATACATCAAAACATGTTTAGAGCTCAGGATCATAGCATGCACACATTAATCATGGCAAAAATGACAAAAGTGCATTTGTTGAAACAAATCTGAAACTATCATCACATAGACCTCTTCCAACAGCATTTCGGGCATCAAGATGAGCTCAAATGAAAATGATGCGTTGAGATGAAATGATGTACTCATACAGACGAACATTTTGATATGCTACACGCACGAATCGGAGCTACGATGAGAAAGTTATGATGCGTCAAGGATTGCAAAAATTTAGGGTTTCGGGACGAAAAGGTCAACCCCTCGTCTCAGATCCAGATCGTATCGGGCCGATGCACTGTAGCATGCATGCGAACCGAGGATCAACGGCGCCAGAGCTGTTCACCGGAGAAGGAGTTGGTCCCCGAAGGAGGACTTGCCAGTCTTGGATCCGGCGACCGGAGCAGAGGGCGGCGGCCAGAGTGGTAGCATGCGGCAAGCAGCGGCGCGGCTCGGCTCCCCGTGGCTCGGGTGGAGCAGCGGATGAGCTGCTGGAGCGGGGCGGCTCTAGTGGTGGAGCTTCGCCGGCGCGGGAGGAGGAGATGGGCGGCGCCGATCCGCGGCGGCGGGGAGCAGGTGGGCCGCGGGTGCCCGGTGCGGGCCGGGCGGGCCCGCGCAGTGTCGGCGAAGTGGGGCTCTCCCCCAGGCGACGTGGCGCGTCCTTTTTGGATGAGGGCGGCGGCGGCGGTACGTCCGGCCGGAACGGGCATGTCCCGCGCGGCAGAGGAGCAGGTTGCTAGGGTTAGGGTAGAATGACCCGAAAATTTCGGGGGAGGCCTAGTTTTATAGGGGTAGAGGGAGCTAGGAAGCTCCAAATGAGGTGTGGTTTGCGGCCACGCGATCGTGATCGAACGTCCTAGGTGATGGAGGGATTTTTGGTGGGTTTTGGGCCACTTTGGAGGGGTGTTGGGCTGCAACACACACGAGGTCTTTTCGGTCCCTCGGTTAACCGTTAGAGTATCAAACGAAGTCCAAATGATACGAAACTTGGCAGCCTGTCTACGGGTAGTAAACCAAGGCCGCATGACAAGTCTCGGTCCAATCCAAAAACGTTTAATACCCGCACACGAAAAGAGGTAGAAAGGGACATCGGAGGACATAGGAGCGCCGGAATGCAAAACGGACAACGGGGAAAATGCTCCAATGCATGAGACGAACATGTATGCAAATGCAATGCACATGATGACATGATATGAGATGCATGACAAAGACAAAACACACGGAGACAAGAACCCGACAACGATGAAATAGAGTAACTTAGTGCCGAAATGGCAAGAGTTGGGATACATATAAGGTAAATTACATCCGGGGTGTTACAACACTCCACCACTACGAAAGGATCTCGTCCCGAGATCTAGGACTGGAAAAACTCCGGGTACTCAGAATGGAGGTCATCCTCGCGTTCCCAAGTGGCTTCACGGTCGGAATGATGTGACCACTTGACTTTGAGGAATCTAATCGACTTGTTGCGAGTCTTGCGCTCAGTTTTTTCAAGGATAGCAATGGGGTGCTCACGATAGGACAAGTCTTCTTGGAGATCAATGTCTTTGAAGTTGATGGTGCGGTCAGGAGTCTTGAAGCACTTGCAGAGTTGAGACACGTGAAACACGCCGTGTACGTTTGCAAAGTTTGAGGGAAGCGCTCAAGTTGATAGGCGAGATCGCCTCTTTTGCTTAAGATCTTGAAAGGACCCACGTATCTAGGGGCAAGCTTCCCTTTGATACCGAAGCGACGAGTACCTTTCATTGGAGAGACGCGGAGGTAGACATGGTCTCCGATCTCGAATGCCAAGTCACGATGCTTACTATCATAGTAACTCTTCTAGCGCGGTTGCGTGGCTTTGAGATTATCATGAACGACTTTGCATGTCTCTTCTACCTGTGTAATCAAGTCATTACCAAGAAGTTGATGTTCACCAGTCTCTAACCATTTAAGAGGAGTATGGCACTTCCTGCCATTGAGAATTTCAAATGGGGCCTTGCCCGAACTCCCTTGAAAACTGTTGTTGTAGGAGAACTCGGCATATGGAAGACAATCTTCCCACTTCATACCGAAAGAGATGACGCAACCCGTGAGCATATCTTCAAGAATCTGATTTACTTGCTCGACTTGGCCACTAGTTTGGGGATGAAAAGCTGTGCTGAAGCGAATGTTGGTGCCCATGGCCTTCTGAAAAGAATCCCAAAACTTGGAGGTAAAGATGCTGCCACGATCTGAAGATATCAACTATGGAATGTCGTGCAGAGAGACAATTCGGGAGGTGTATAGCTCTGCCAACTGAGCTGCTGTGATGGACTCTTTGATAGGAAGGAAATGAGCCACTTTAGTGAGTTTGTCGATGACAACAAAGATAGCATCATTGCCACGCTTGGACTTTGGAAATCTAGTCACGAAGTCCATCTCAATATGGTCAAACATCCATTCTGGAATGGCAAGAGGTTGGAGGAGACCAGCTGGTCGTTGGTGTTCCGCTTTCACTCTTCTGCAGACATCACATTCATTCACGAACTGAGCAATCTCGCGCTTCATTCGAGTCCACCAATACGACTGCTTGAGGTCATGGTACATCTTTGTACTTCCAGGGTGGATAGAGAGGAGTGAATTGTGAGCCTCGTTCATAATGACTTTACGAAGGTCACCTTTAGGCACAACAATGCGATCCTCGAAGAATAGAGTATCCTTGTCATCAAGATGATAGCACTTGTACTTGGGTTGACTCTTGGCAATCCCAATCTTCACCTTCTTCACCATAGCATCAAGAAGTTGAGCCTCGCGAATCTGATCTTCCAAAGTAGGAGAGACTTGGAGGTTGGGAGGAAACCTTGAGGAACAACTTGAAGTTGAGTTTGCGGAAAGCTTCACAAAGCTCGGGTTGGTAAGGCTTGAGAATCAAACTGTTGCAGTAAGCCTTCCTGCTCAATGCGTCAGCAATTACATTGGCCTTGCCTGGAGTATATTCGATACTCGGATTATACTCTTGAATCATTTCGACCCAACGAGTATGCCTGAGGTTTGATATTAGGCTGAGTGAAGATGTACTTGAGACTCTTATGATCCGTGAAGATGTCCACTTTTCGCCCCAATAAGAGATGTCTCCAAGTTAAAAGAGCATGGATAACTACTGCCAACTCGAGGTCATGAGTGGGGTAGTTCTTTTCGTTGGGCTTCAACTGGCGAGAGGTATAAGCCACAACTTTCTTCTCTTGCATCAACACTGCACCGACACCTTGAAGGGAAGCATCACAAAAGACCTCGAACGGTTTGGATTCATCAGGAGGAGTCAGAACTGGAGCAGTGACTAACTTCTCTTTCAGGGTGTTGAAAGTGATGTCACATTCAGGCGACCTGACATACTTCACATGCTTCTGGAGAAGGTTGGAAAGAGGTTTCGCGATCTTTGAGAAGTTCTCAACGAACCTTCAACAATAGCTTGCGAGCCCAAGGAAGCTGCGGAGTTGCTTCACGTTCTGAGGTGGTTCCCAATTCATAATTTCAGACACCTTCTCAGGATTCACCGCAATTCCCTTGGCGGAAATGATATGCCCAAGGTAGAGAACCTCATCGAGCCAAAACTCGCACTTTGAAAACTTCGCAAAGAGCTGATGTTCTCTGAGCTTATCCAGAACCAATCTCAGGTGCTTGGCATGATCCTTCTTGTTCTTGGAAAAGACCAAAATGTCATCGAGGTAGACCAAGACGAACTCATTAGTGTAGGGGTTGAAGATGAAGTTCATCATGCGAGGGAATGTTGGAGGAGCGTTGACAGGGCTGAAAGACATGACAGCGTATTCATATGAACCAAAGCTTGTTCTGAATGCTATCTTAGGGATATCTTCTTCACGAATGTGAATCTGATGATAGCCCATACAGAGATCAAGCTTGGAGAATACTTGAGCACCTTTGAGTTGTTCAAACAGCTCATTGATGTTGGGAAGTGGGTACTTGTTCTTTATGGTCTTCTTGTTCAATGGATGGTAATCGACACAAAGTCGGTCCGTTCCATCCTTCCTCTTCACAAAAAGAATGCCACAACCCCACGGAGAAGAACTAGGTCGGATGAGACCCATTCTCTCTTGAATATCGAGTTGTTTCTTCAGCTCCTTCAACTCTTCAGGTCCCAGCTTGTAAGGACGTTTGCAAACAGGTTCCGTGCCAGGCTCAAGATCGATGATGAATTCAACTGGCCGGTGCAGAGGCATTCCTGGAAGCTCTTCTGGAAAGACGTCTTGATATTCGCAAACTACCGGAATTTGAGAGATGGCATCTAGCTCGCCCTTCTCATTGAGAGAAAACAGACGGATGGTGTTATCATGAGCGGCAAAGACGATTACATCCTCAGACGAATGTGTCAACTGAATCTGCCTGGCAGCACAATCAAGCTGAGCCTTGTGTTTAGAAAGCCAGTCCATTCCAATAATAAGATCAATATCCAAGTTACCAAGGACCATTGGGGAAGCCAGAAACTTGAAGTCGCCCATCATGATAAAAACATCCGGGACTATCGAGGTAGCCCTCATAGACTTAGCCGGAGAAACCACTCCCATAGGTTTACCCAACATTTGCGAAACGAAGTCATGCTTGGAGACAAATGATCTTGACATGAAACAATGTGATGCACCAGTATAAAAAAGGACTTTCGCAGGAGTAGAGTTAACTGGAAAGTTACCCATAATCACATCTGACGAGTCCTCTGCCTGAGCTGCGTTCAACAAGTTGACCTTGGCGTGCTTGGGGTTATGCTTGACCACTGTGGTACTAGAAGATCTCACACGAGGAGGAGGAGGAAGATGCCTCTGATAGAAGCATTTGTTGGCATAGTGACCCTTCTGTTCGCACTTGTTGCACGTGACCTCCAAGAGCGGACGGTGATACGGAGCACTTGATCTTGGAGCTTGAGACGAAGTCCTGTTCTGAAAGACTGGGTTGGGGGGGGGGGAAGATCCATTGCCACCTTTGCTCTTCTGCTGATAAGGCTGATGGAACGGAGGAGGAGGCAGCCAATACTTTTGCTGTTTAGAAAACACTTGAGTTGAGGAAGAAGGGGTCGCATCTCTGACTCGCTTCCTGGAAGCATCGCACTTCAGTTGAGCAGTCTCTTGTTTCAGTGCCATGTTGTAAAACTCATCGTAGTTCTTGGGCTCAAAGAGGACGAGAGCTAGTTGGAGATCTTCTCTGAGACCACCCCTGAACTGGTATATCATGCTCTTCTCATCAGGGACGTCTTGCTCAGCGAAACGAGCTAGCTTCTAAAACATGATGTTGTACTGGTAAACAGACAAGCTCCCTTGCTTCAAGTTGCGGAATTCCTCATGCTTGCTCTCAACAATACTCTAAGGAATGTGGTGAGCTTTGAAGTCTTGACGGAATTCATCCCAGGTAATAACACGACCTCCTCTGGAATCTTTGTATTGCTGAAACCATTCTGCAGCTTGGTCTTTGAGTTGGAAGGAGGCAAACTTGACAAAGTCCTCAGGCCTAACGTTGCTGCACTTGAAATGCTTGCAGATATCCACGAGCCAATCATCAACGTCTGTTGTCTCAACACAGTTGCTGAACGTCTTTTGCTGGTTAGCGAGGAACTGGTTGAGTGTAGCAAACTGATTCTGATTGTTGCCATGGCCATGATTCCCTTGGTTGCGCTCTTGCAAGATTTGCAAAAGCATCTACGTGTTTGCATTGGTAGCGGCCATCACAGCTTGCCATGCCTCCGGAGGTGGAGGTGGTGGTGGTGGATCAGGATTCAGAGTCGTGCGCGTTGGAGGAGCCATCCTAAAGAGGGTGACATCCATTAGCATCTTGAGAAACAAATAATCAAGCTGAATCAAATGGACCGAAAATTTGCAACATAAAGTCTTCACATTCGAACAAAATGAACGAATGCATTCCAATTGAAATGGACACATTTCCATAAATTGAGAAGCCACTCAGATAAAGGTAGAAGAATAAAACAACAAGGTATGGATATGAACAAATACTTGGTGAGGATTACCCAATCACAAACTAAATATCCGTGGAAGAAATACTAGAGCTACATGAATTCCCACCTATGAAACTCCCGAACCTTTTCGGTTATGCAACCAGGTGTTGGGGATACAGGGGAAGCATAATATCCCACCCAAAGATAGCAAATCCTACATCCAGCTGTATCCATCCTTCAACACATAACCAAGAAATCTTCGGAAATAATTTACCTCAACCTTCGAAAAGCATCTGTTATACGAGTTATGGCAATACTCCCGAACACCTGCCCTAGTACTGGGTGGCATCGAGGTTATCTCACCAACAACTGCATAAAAGAGATTTTCGATGTTGGTGAAACTCAGGTATTCCAGAATCTCAGCGATAAAATTGTGACGACAACACCTCGGAGCTCAACTCCCCTGGACACTGCCACAACCCCTAAATGTCAGGAGGCACCAAGAACAATGTTCTCGTCACAAAACCATCAGAACAATTCCAAGATACCCGCGTGATCCTAAATTTTTTTAGTGAAATTTGAGAAGAGAAGAGTCAAAACTCTACGTCAGGATGCCTCACCAGAGCGACAAAGGGACTGAGGAGTAAAAAGAATTCCTAACTCTCCGATATATATAATTCCTAAATGACTCAAAACATTTTTTTGTAGACTCAACAACACCAACGATTCGATCAAGCAGGGGGCTCCTAAGGTCGGTGAAGGCTTTGATTACCAACTTGTAACGCCCTCGATGCGGCTATATCTCCCACGTGTCGAAGCACGACTTAGAGGCATAACTGCATTGAAAGCAATGTCGCAAGTGAGGTAATATTCACAACAACCCATGCAAATAAATAAAGGGGAAAGGTACATAGTTGGCTTACACTCGCCACGTCACGCAAATACATAAATAAGTCATTACATTCATCCAATACACTCCAGGTCCGACTACGGAACAAAAATAAAGATCAACCCCCAAATGCGACAAAGTCCCCGATCGCCCCAACTGGGCACTGCTACTGATCATCTGGGAAAGACACGTAGTATCGCCCTGATTCCACATCGAACTCCCACTTGAGCTCTGTCGAATCACCTGGAGCGGTATCATCGGCCCCTGCATCTGGTTTTGGAAGGAATCTGTGAATCACAGGGACTCAGCAATCTCACACCCTCGCGATCAAGACTATTTAAGCTTATAGGAAGGGTAAAAGTATGATGTGGAGCTGCAGCAAGCGACTAGCATATATGGTGGCTAACATACGCAAGTGAGAGCGAGAAGAGAAGGCAAGGCACGGTCAATGAACTATGATCAAGAAGTGATCCTAGAACAACCTACGTCAAGCATTACTCCAACATTGTGTTCACTTCCCGGACTCCGCCGAGAAGAGACCATCAGGGTTACACATGCAGTTGATGCATTTTAATTATGTTAAGTTTCAGGTTATCTACAACCGGAAATAAACAAATTCCCATCTACCCATAACCGCGGGCACGCCTTTGGAAAGTTCAAATCCCTGCAGGGGAGTCCCAACTTAGCCCATCACAAGCTCTCATGGTCAACGAAGGATATTCCTTCTCCCAAGACAATCCGATTAGACTTGGCATCACGGTTACAAGACATCTTGACAATGGTAAAACAAGTCCAGCAAGACCACGCGCTATGCAGACAAATCCCGATAGGAGCTGCACATATCTCGTTATCAGGGCACACCGGATAAGCTAAGCGTACAGAAGCCAACGTAACCCAAGTTGCCAAGTGACGGCCCCACACGGTGCTCTGGGTTGGACCAACACTCAGAGGAGCACTGGCCTGGGGGTTTAATAAAGATGACCCTTGGGCTCCGGAAACCCAAGGGAAAAAGTGACTAGGTGGAAAATGGTAAAATCAAGGTTGGGCATTGCTGGAGGAGTTTTATTCAAGTCGCACTGTCAAGGGGTTCCCATTATAACCCAACCGCGTAAGGAACACAAAATCAAGGAACATAACACCGGTATGACGGAAACTAGGGCGGCAAGAGTGGAACAAAACACCAGGCATAAGGCCGAGCCTTCCACCCTTTACCAAGTATATAGGTGCATTAAGATAAACAAGATAATATTGTGATATACCAACAATAAACAAGTTCCCACAAGGAGTGATCTCCAATCTTCACCTGCCACTAGCAACGCTATAAGAGGGGCGGAGCAAAGCAGTCACATAGCCAAACAATGGTTTGCTAGGGCATGGTGGGTTAGAAGTTTGACATGGCAATATGGGAGGCATGATAAACAAGTGGTAGGTATCGTAGCATAGGCATAGCAAAAGAGCCAGAATCTAGCAAGCAAAGATAGAAGTGATTTCGAGGGTATGGTCACCTTGCCCGCAAAGTTCTCAGAGTTGACTTGATCCTCATAAGCGTACTCAACGGGCTCCTCGATCACGTACTCATCTCCCAGCTCTACCCAAGCAAGAACAACAAGCAAAAGGAACACAATCAACCACGTGCAATGCTCAAACAACATGATGCAAACATGGTATGATATGCATGACTTGGAAAGGAATGATTGAACCTGGCCTCTACATGGAAATCCAGGAGTGCCACTGGAAGAGGAGTTGATTTTGGTCGAAATCGATATAAAGATCACCGGAATCGGATGCACGATTTGGAAATGGCAAGCAAAACAAATATGGCACCGGTCTGCGATAATCAGCAAGTGACCATCTAAATGCATCAAGATAAATACGCTACAGCACTCAAACATAGCAACAAAATAAATGGAAGGGATCCACTCATGATGCTTGACAAAGGATGAACACTGAGCTACGGCTAAATCACTCATTAACAGGTTCAAACAAGCATGGCAAAAGTGCAAAAGATAACATGTTTCAGACTTAGTGAAATAAATAGCAAGTCATTAATTTATTATCAGGAAGAAATGTTTAGAGCATGATAACTACATGCTACATGAACCTATCATGGCAAAGCAAGGCATGGAATGAAACTAATCAAAGCATATAACAAAAGTCCCTTAGTGACCATAAGCCAAAAGGGATCAGAAAATACAATTGCAAGCATGTGAACATTGCATGACAATCTAAACATACACCCAGCAAGTAGACATGGCATAGAAGCTAGACATGGCAAGAACAATGACATAGCATGCATGGATCAACAACAACAAGCTTGGGAAAATTGCTTAACAATCTGCCAGGAACATTTTATAGCAAAAGTAGAGCTCGATTGACTCAAGCTAGGGTACTCCATAATTGCAAACAAAGATATGGATAGTTAGAGCACAACAGTATCTACAAAACATCCTTACTGATCATGGTCAAAAGAGGCACGGATCACTAGGAAACAACATGAACATATGGCATAAAAATAAAGACAGGGCAAGGACTTTGTGAAATTCTAAGTCCTTGAAATCAGCAACATTGAGTAAGCTACTTTGCATGCTTGTGCTAGTCATCACAAAGATCACAAAAATACATGGCATACACCCCTGTAAAGATGGTATGCATACATCAAAACACATTTAGAGCTCAGGATCATAGCATGCACACATTAATCATGGCAAAAATGACAAAAGTGCATTTGCTGAAATAGATCTGAAACTATCATCACATAGCCCTCTTCCAACAGCATTTCGGGCATCAAGCTGAGCTCAAATGAAAATGATGCAATGAGATGAAATGATGTACTCATCGAGACAAACATTTTGATATGCTACACGCAGGAATCAGAGCTACGATGAGAAAGTTATGATGCGTCAAAGATTGCAAAAATTTAGGGTTTCGGGACGAAAACGTCAACCCCTCGTCTCAGATCCAGATTGGATCGGGCTGATGCAATGTAGCACGCATGCGAACCGAGGATCTATGGTGCCGGAGCTGTTCATCGGAGAAGGAGTTGGTCGCCGGAGGACTTGCCAGTCTTGGATCCGGCGACCGGAGCGGAGGGCGGCGGCCGGAGTGGTAGCAGGCGGCGAGCAGCGGCGCGACTTGGCTCCCCGTGGCTCGGGCGGCGCGGTGGATGAGCTGCCAGAGAGGGGTGGCTCCGGTGGTGGAGCTTCGCTGGCGCGGGAGGAGGAGATGGGGCGGCGCCGATCCGCGGCGGCGGGGAGCAGGTGGGCCGCGGGGGGGCGGTACGGGCCGGGCGGGCCCGCGCGGCAGCGGCGAAGTGGGGCTCTCACCCAGGCGACGTGGCGAGTCCTTATTGGACGAGGGCGGCGGCGGCGGGACGTCCGGCCGGAACGGACATGTCCGGCGCGGAAGAGGAGTGGGTTGCTAGGGTTAGGGTAGAATGACCCGAAAATTTTGGGGGAGGTCTAGTTTTATAGGGTAGAGGGAGCTAGGAAGCTCCAAATGAGGTGTGGTTTGCGTCCACGCGATGGTGATCGAATGGCCTAGGTGATGGAGGGGATTTTGGTGGGTTTTGGGCCACTTTGGAGGGGTGTTGGGCTGCAACACACATGGAGCCTTTTTTGTCCCTCGGTTAACCATTGGAGTATCAAACGAAGTCCAAATGGTACGAAACTTGGCAGGCGGTCTACCGGTAGTAAACCAAGGCCGCATGACAAGTCTCGGTCCAATCTGAAAACGTTTAACACCCGCACATGAAAAGAGGTAGAAAGGGACACCGGAGGACATAGGAGCGCCGGAAAGCAAAACGGACAACGGGGAAAATGCTCGAATGCATGAGACGAACACGTATGCAAATGCAATGCACATGATGACATGATATGAGATGCATGACAAAGACAAGACACACGGAGACAAGAACCCGACAACGATGAAATAGCATAACTTAGTGCCGAAATGGCAAGATTTGGGATACATATAAGGTAAATTACGTCCGGGGTGTTACACTAATTTAATGAGATATTATCTCATCTCTTATCCCAGTTCATCTGCCTCCTTTAATCACCTGGCGGAAATCGCCGTGAATTCATTTTTATTCGAGTTTATTTGAGGGTTTTCTTTCATTCATATAATGTACAGGGCGCCGACACTTCAGGACTTTGCGACCTCCGCTAGAGATTCCATCTCAGCGTACCAAATAACTTGAGGATGCGCGCGATATGTTCAATCTCACCCTAAATCGGTTGGCATGGCCTACTTTCCTGAACATATTCTAAATATTGCTACATTTGGATAAAAGGTGCCACATGCACCATATACGTCAAAGGGGATTTTCCCCCTCTTATTTCTATATTTTGCAAATTAATGATGTATTGTTCTTTCGATTACTCTCATATTTCCATGACATCATGTTTACCCTATTTGTTCAATTATAGATTTTTGTCTTTCGATTTCAACTGTTGTATAGTTCTTTCAATTTTGACCCATATTTGCATGTTACCATATTTTCTTTAACAATCCTACCATTTTCCACAAAACATCCCTTGCTATGCAACAAATTATGTAGTGCACAATTTTTCCCTTTACATAGATAAAGGCTCCACGGATGTCATACTACACACAAACCATGGATCTACAATTGTTGCTACTGTAAGACTTGATGAACGTGGTGACTGTCGGTGTCCAAACCGGCGGATCCCGGGTAGGGGGTCCCGAACTGTGCGTCTAAGGTCGATGGTAACAGGAGACATGGGACACGATGTTTGCCTAGGTTCAGGCCCTCTCTATGAATATGAGTATTAGAAGAGTTGATCTACCACGAGATCGTAATGGCTAAACCCTAGAAGTCTAGCCTGTATGACTAATAATGAATCTCCTCCTCTCCGGACTAAGTCCTCCGGTTTATATACACACCGAGAGGATCTAGGGTTACACAGGGTCGGTTACAAAGAAAGGAATCTACATATTTGATCGCCAAGCTTGCCTTCCACGCCAAGGTGAGTCCTATCCGGACACACGTACAGTCTTCAGTCTTCGTATCTTCACAGCCCATCAGTCCGGCCCATGGCTAACAGGATAGATGCCCGAGGACCCCTTAGTCCAGGACTCCCTCAGTGACTCCTATTTTGGCACTGGCTTTTGGAAAGAAATTGCAAAGTTTTATGTATTGAAAGTTGGCACTAAAATTGCACTGCACATAAAAGGGCCTGGTCATGAGATATATGCTAACTTCCCCGACAAAATCATCCATCCAGACTTTGTTTGAAGTAAGTTTTCTTTTCAACTATATACATGTTGACTTACACAGCAATGTCAAATGAATTGTGTAGTATTTAAGCAGCCAATTGTTATTCCCTTTTCTTACTATATTCCTACCTAATAACTTCAAGTTACCAATACACCTTTATATAGCCCTGTTTTAGCTAAATATTCCCTCTACTCCCATTTCTATCAGAAAGTGCCGCTGACAAGGAGACTCCGAAGGTGGAGAACGGGGCTGCCAACAAGCAAACGCGGGGCGAGCTAGAACCACAAGCGACTCCAGCAGGCCTAGACTTCATCAGCAGCCTCCCCCATGATATGTTGAGAGTCATCATCTCCCTACTCCCAATCAAATATGGGGCGCGGACAACCGTCCTTTCTAGGCGGTGGCGCCCCCTATGGAACTCCAGCCCTCTCGACCTCATCGACACCCACGAGCTCTGCCATGGCTATTGCAAAAGCTTGGATGTGTTCTCCAAGATCCTCGGTAGTCACCTTGGCCCAACCAAAGGCCTTAGAATGGGCAAGTTCCGTTCCAACGACAAGGACCGAGCCAAGCTTGACGACTGGTTCCGATCCCCCGCCCTAGATCAGCTCGAGGAGCTCAATTTTGATGATGGGCATATGCGGTCGCTGCCAACGTCCGCACTCCGCCTTTCGCCCACACTGCGCGTCAACAAGTTCAGGAAGTACCATTCCCCCCTTAATGACGTGCCCGCTCTTATTCTACCATGACTGAAGCACCTCGAACTCGTCGTCGTCTGCCTCTCAAACGGTGACATGGAGCGCCTGCTCCGTGGCTGTACTGCACTCGAGTACCTTCGTCTTCAGGTAGTCAATGGGTTGAGTACCTTCCACATCACCTCCATGACTCTTTGGCCTAATTATGTGTGTTGCTGGTGCGGCAGGAAGACATCACAAGATGTGTACCACAATATGGTCATTGAGGACACACCTGCACTTGAGAGGTCCAACAAGAATCAATGTCATTTCTGCGCCAAAATTGACAGTGGTGGGCTACTTGTCTCACAAATACTCCGAACTTGTTATTGGATCCACACCTGTTCAGGTACAACAACCGCATTCTACCTCTCCTTCTACAAATTAACATTAGTTCTAATTTTGAAGATGTTTGTTCATCTGTCATTCAGAAAATGATTCCGACAAGCTTGACCCCGAAATGCGCACAGTGAAGGTCTTGGCACTAGAATCTATCAGCCCCAACCTAGAGCAAGCTGTCAGTTCCCTGAGATGCTTTCCATGCCTGGAGAAGCTATATATCGAGGTGATGTTTCTTTTCTATTAAATGTTAACCATAAGGGAGTTCAAGTTTTCTTAGGGAACATTTCATCCACTCGGACCTCTTGTGAAGAAGGCTACATTTTTCTAGAATGTAATCAAATGCCCATGTTAATCATGTTAGATCAAAGATGGCATGTTAGTGCATTTTACAAATCATGCAAACCAAATAGGCCTGTAGTAATGTTCAAAACTGCAAGTAGGGACTAACACCTTTTCTTCTCTTGCAGATAAGATTAGGCCCAGTGGTGGAGAATGTGATACAACATAACAATCCCGTCGAATGGCTAGATCTGCATCTTTGAGAAATTACTTTGAACTCCTACCGAGGGACCTTACCGGAGATTATATTTGCCAGGTTCTTTTTTCTCAGAGCAAGGGTGCTGAAGGAAATGAAGTTTGCCCTACATTTATTTTGCAAAAATGAATGGTTTGTTGATCAGCGCCAGCGCCTGCATCGTTATGGAGTAGGATCCAAAAATGCTGAATTTCATTTTGTAACTTTAGATGATAGAGTAATCGGAAGTCATTGTTTCAACCCCATAGATGACTTCTCAGTGGCTGACCCTTTTGCAAAAATTGTGAGGTTTCAAAACCAGACTTAGAAGCGGTGATATTAGTTTGAACCTCTCTGATATCCATGTTCAGTGGGTCAGCGCGAGCATTTGCACCTGATGAGATGAATTTCATTCCTAATATAATTTTGAACCTTGTAATCTTTGAATTTGAGCCATATAACTCTTGAATTTGAACCTTGTAACATTTCGAGCTTTTGTGGTACAATCGTTGAAATGGCATCATAGAGACTTGTATATTGCTAACACTACTTTGACCTTAATAAGAAATGATCTTAGATTTTATTAACCATTTGCGAATTAGTTTACCTCGTCGATCTCACAGCACACGATCTGTATAGCTAACTTGACTGCGATCTTCGATATTATTGCACACGGTTGGTTTCTTCCACCGTGTGCACTGTAGAGCGCAGAATTAGTTATCACACTTGAGTGTCCGTCCTCACCCTTCTGTGTAACTTTGACCTCATCACCCACGGGTAAACTTATGATCAAAGTTATTCCACACACTTCGTTTTTACAAAGCTTTTTGCCAATAAACGCCCATGATTTTTCCCTCTTCTAGCCGACGTGTGGCCAAACAAGCCGGGCGGGAAGCCTACCCTCTTCTAGCTCGGGAACAGGCTCACCGATGATACGTTTGGCGCCTCTTCAAGCCCACGCGTGCGGGGCGGTGTTGTCAAGCGTGCACTGGAATCCTCCGCTATGAACGCCGTGACAAGACGTGACGATTACAGGCCGGACGTCCCCCATTTATTACAGCGTCCATTTAACCCTTGTGTCTCTTCAACATTTTAATCGTGCCCCACCATTGCAAGAAGCACACCCACCACGAGAAATTCTTAGAAGTTATCCTGCGCGGCTCCAATGGCGCTCCGAGCGGCTGCTGATGATGAGCAGTAGTTCACCATGCGTGTCGTGGTGGACACCCACAGAAGGTTCATGGACCTCTCAATGGTGTACACCAACGACCCGGTCTGGGTGGAGCACTGCATCCACATCATGGAGCTCTTGCTTGCCGCGGAGAAGTACAAGGTGGTCGGGTTCAACCTCGAGTACACCCACGCTCATGTCGGGTCTTGTCCCAAGGACTCCGTCGCCTAGATGTGTGTGCGCCACCATGTCCTCGTCTACCACTACTGTCTGTCCACAAGGCCTTGCGAGTGTTTCGCCAGGCTTGTCAACAGCCCCCACTACATGTTCGCTATGGTGGACATCACCAACGATGTAAAGGCGCTCGAGAATTCGGGCATTGCCTGCCAGAATCTTGTCGACAACCAGGGCCAATACAAGATTTGGGGCAACAAGGAGCATGAGAAGAACACACTTGTTCACATCGCCAAGGCCATCATCGACCCCTACTACAGAGACATGAAGGATTCGTGCAACAAGGACAAGCGTTCCTGGCACTCGGCCTGGATGGAGAAACTCGACAAAGCTCACGTCGTGTACGCGGCCAACACAACAAGAAAAGACACTTCCGTGATGATACGTGTTTGTCACAGTAGGTCACGTTTTCTGTCATGCATGTACATCCATGACAATTTTATGACAGAATCTAGATAGTCATACATGTGCTATCATAGAAGTGTTCCATGACAATATCAAGATTATCATCACGGTAGTGTCCACTTCCATGACGATAATCACGCGTCATAGAAGTGCTTTCGTCAAGGGTGACCGACACGTGAGATCCACCATAACGGGTCGCCGTTAAGCTATCGGGTTGGGCTTTGGATATGATAACCCATTAATAGCCCAGACCAATGGGGATTTTCCACGTGTCAAACTGTCAATGACCGGAGGAAACACGTGTTGGCTCACCGTTGGGACAGATGTCATCCATTCATTGGACAGGAGGTGCCTATGGTAGGTTGACACGTAGCACGCCCCAAAAGTGGCCCATAAATATTAAATGCGCCAACCCAACTAGGGGCCCACGAGATTTCGCCGACCATAATGAGCCGGCCCAACTAAAGGCCCACGAGATTTCGCTGACTATAATGGGCCGGCCCAGCTAAAGTCCCATGAGATTTCGCCGACCATAATGGGCCGGTCCAGCTAAAGGGCCATAAGATTTTGAGGACACTAATGGGCTGGCCAGTTAACAATCTGACATGTTTTGGGCCAAATGCCGGCCCATAATTGATCCGATCAATTAACAGCCTGCCATGTTGCGGGCCCAATAAAGGCCCATATGAGATCTGGCCCGTTAAAAGTTCTGGGCCAAATTACGGCCCAGATCAGATCCGATTGTTTAAGAGGCTTTGGGCTAAATTATGGCACATATCAGATTCGACGCGTCAACTGGACGCTATGCTTTTGGGCCCAGTTACTAAAGGCCCATTTAGTAATTCGGCCTGATATTAGTTTCGGCCTATTAAAGGCATGTTTAACAATTCGGCCCTATATTTATTTCGGCCTGTTAAAAGTCTGTCATTAGTTGGGCCTAACGATGGCCCGGTTTGCATCCGGCCTACTCATTGCCGATAATCTGATTGGGACAAACAAGGACCAAGAAAATTTTGGCCTGTTAACGGCCCGTGATGTGATTGACACAATCATGGGCCGAGGTCTATTTCAGCCTGCTACTGGACCATGAGCTGTTCGGCACGTTTCAGGCCCAACCTACTTTTCAGCCTCCTAAAAGCCCATTGAGTTTTCTTGCAGAAAATAGGGCCGGCGGTTTACTGGGCCTTTTTGAGGCCCAAATCTACTAGTGGGCCAGTTTACATTCAGGCCTGTTAACGGACCGATTATGTAGTGATTTGCATGCTGGCCCGATTATGTACCATAATTTTATGGTTTGGCCGGTTTACTGCGAAGACAGGATATATACAGTAAAATAACTTTAGGATCATGAATAAGAAAAAAACCTAGACTATACAATAAAGAATTTACAGCATATTACATCCATTGGGCATCAAAGTTTGCCACTATGATAATAAAGCACAAGCAGATAGCAAGTTACATACACTATGCATCAAAGGTCAACACCAATGCAAATAAACACGCCGACAAAAAATATACAAAACCGACAACACTTCAATAGAGTTCAAGAAAGGTTAGCCCTGCTCGGGAGTAGCAGTGCAAGCAACTGAGCAAGTTGATGAAACCACGCTTGTTTGACACTTATATCCTCCTCACTCTGAAAGATAAACAAGTAGAGAGATGACAGGTTTTGCACATATAAGTATCAGTGCTGACAATTCATCACATTTCTTACTTACGAATAAAGTGACACAGTTTAAAATAGCATTAACACAATATGGTATTTTTCAGGTTAAGATATGGCAGGAAATGACATTGTGAAGGAGTTGGCAGCTTCACGACACCACTGGGTTACAGATCAAGAACTCATAATTATCAATGGTTAGTGTGTTGTCAATTTATCCCATTTCAGATTGGCAAATAAAGAGATGGTTTAAATAATAGTAGAATGATATGACATTGTTCATAGTTAAGACATTTCAGAATATGACATTGTGTTGTAGTGGGTAGGTTCACCACACCACTGGATTACAGATCAAGAACAGAAGCATGCATGCAGTGCAAAAGAAGATCGCTTGCTTTGTGTAGTTTAATTTACATGGTTTGAAGAAGGAACTTGGTTTTACAACAGAAAACTTAAATTGAGAAGGACAAACTTTTCTTTATTAACTACATAATAAACTTTAAACATGCAATTTGATGCAAACACCAAAAATAAACAGCTGTTGTAGTCATGCCTAACAAAATATACACAACAAAGTTGAAGGCTTGAGAAGGACAAACTTACATTATTGGTGAAGACAGGCCCTATAAAGCCCTTGTCCATGCTGATGGGGGGGGCAATTCAAGAAGTTTACCACATAATCTTCTTCATAAGCATTGCCTTTATTCTACATTTTGTTAAGAGTAAATATAAATGTGATAATATAAGTAAAATGGAGAATATTTGAGATAAGATGAAGAGTGATGCTACATGACCAAGTAGTTATGAATGTAAGTATAGCGATATAGGCAAAGGGTATAGCCAAGAGCAATGCAGAGCTAAACTTCTTCAGGACCATCGGTGTTATGCAACCTTATGGTAAGGGTAAATATAGATTTGATGCGTAGAAAATGGAGGGAAAAGGAAAATAAGTTGTGGAGTGATGGTACATGAACAACTACTTGTCAATATAAGTACACTGACAGAGGACAACAGGTACTTACAAGAACAATGCAGAGCTAAAAAAATTTATTGGCATTGGATATATTCTACACTAATGTAACCATTCATACAGATCAGATAATTTGGAGTGAACAATTTATAAGCAAGCTATCATGCATACTGCTGTCACATAATGAATCAGGTATGAATGCAAGTACTGTGATATAGGACAACAGGTACTAACAAGAGCAAAGCAGCGGGCAACATATTTGCGATATCCTGTTGTTCTTTTCAAACCTGAATTCTTTTTTGAGCTAATTTCCTGCAAAAAAGATCCATAAGGCACATGCAAAAAAGTAGAAGTTCCAATTGTCATGTGATATCATAGTCAGTACCTCATCCTGGGAACGAGACCAGTGCATAACATGGTTTTTCCATTCAATGTCTTCTAAATTTAGCACATGAGACTTCACCGGAAATTTGTTTATAGACTTGCCATCAAAGTGTGATTTCCTCAGGTAACACCGATACTGCTGCAATGCTTCCTTGAAAAGCGCAAGCAAGCTTTGCTCGTCATGACTATCCACATTGACCCTCACCTACTTACAACAATGTAATGTAAATCATTAATGTGTTCAATCAGCAGAAAACAAGAAAATAATTACCATGAATAATGCACTGACACATAAGTGGGACAGGAAGTTGTGAAAATGGTGTTTGTCTTCACTATATGATGGGAATATATGCATGTAGTCCCTAACAACATTGAAAGCATTGTCTTTAAAACTAGGAATAACTAGAATGTGGTTCCAATCTGCAGGAATTGGCCGTCCTTGTAGTTGGGATAGGTCTTTGGCCGGTGGACTTGCTGTACTTTTTGCTTGAGTGGGATTTTTCTATGGTACGGTTGGTCCTATGGCAACTGAAATCGGCATACCTTTAGCTGGAGTGTAGGTCCTGTGTGGTGGGGCTAGTGGTGTGGCCAGTGAAGTATGGGTACAGTCTGCTAGAGTCGGTCCTACGTTTTGTGTCACTGGTTGTACAACCAATATAAGTGGGATGCTGTCTGATTTCTCTGGAACCACTACGTTTTTCAAGGAATTTGCTGGTGCTCCTTCAGGTTCGGCTATCATCCTCTTCCTTTTTGATGTCTGATGCACAAGAACAACATTTGAGTGGAAAAGCATGATATGAGGACAGATGGAATATGTATTGATAATGGATGGGCATGGCATCTTGACATATATGATGAGTAAACTAAGAACATGGCGGTGCAACAAAGTAGAAGAAATGCGAGACAACATATGCAAGATACGAGCAATCAATAAAACCTTGCCAAATTAGAACAGGCACCTTGATGGGTGAACAGGACAAGCCATCTGCCTTCGACTCCTCGAGGTTAGAATAGTCATTAGGGTCATATTCTGAACAAGAATCTACAGGTGGGGAGCGTATGAGTATCATTGCATCCAGAATGGCACTTAATGCCTTGGTGCCAATTTTGTAAGTCGTTGCAATGTTCCACAATATTCTTCTGATGTGCGGATTCTGATATTCACTATAAATACGTATAATATCTGAGAATCATGAAAACAGAAATAGTAGTGAGATTATCTTTGTAATGCAGAGGATATTCTAATATTGGGGCGCCCCTATAAACCCTTGGGTGCTATCACTGGATTCTGATGAGGGAGCTCATGTGTGCTGTAATATGGTGCGTGCATTAATATAATCTGGCACAAGTACACAAAAAAATAGGTTCCAGAAGTAAGGATAGTTGGCAGATGATAGGTTCATAATATACTATATAGAGAGTTTATTGCCAAACCATGATAACAAGAGCACACAGCAACTAGGCAGATCGTAGTGTACATAAATGGGGTACACCATGACCATGATATATAAATCGGGAAAGTGGAATTGGCTGGAAAATACGATGTTGTATTGCCGCTACTAATTGAAAGCCTATTGATTACAGGCCAGCTCTATCCGCTGTTGACTGCAGATGTCCCTACTCCCCTTCCGGACAAGGAACATACTGTACGTACTAAATACAGAATAACAAAAGAGGAACATGTTAAAGAATAAAAGAGGAAGCATATTCTTGAGGTTCTGCTGCATTGCATACAATGTTTGTTGCCCACTCATGATGAATCATAGCGCGTAAAGAAATGCAATTCCATGCTGTCTCTCTCTATATGTGGCCACATGCATTTGGAAAATAAAGTGGGAGGATTATCTGACCAATTAAATGTGTGTTTGTTAACTAATATCAGTATCATATAACAATTCATATTTTAAGAAGTAAGCTTTGGACTTATGATTCATGTGTTGTTTAGCTTCAAGAGTGGACTGTTGCTTGTGCGACACATAGCAGCTACACAGATCATAGTGTAGATATAACGGGAAAACCATAAGCATCGGGAGTAAAATGAACAAAGAGGAACTCGCTGGAATATATGTGCTAGTATTGCTGGTACGGCTAGAAAGGCTTCGGATACCAGCTCTCTTCAACTGAAGGTGTGGTAATGTTCATATCAGTGTAACTCTCAAAGGCGACACAGCTCCCCGCATTTCCTTGCTAATTAATCTTATAGGATTCAAGTGGGCAGGCCACTAAAATCTTGTTCCTATGTTTACAAAATCCTACGAATCAAAGAGGCCCGAAGAGTTGAAAGTGTCCATCACAACCGATCGTATAGGCCCCTACACTGCAAATGTCCCTGCTCATCTTCACTACAAGGAACATACTATACTACTATCATACACCCTCCGTTCCAAAATATAAGTTTCTGTAGAGATTTCCATTATGGATCACATACAGATGTATACAGATACATTTTAGAGTGTAGGTTCACTCATTTTGCTCCATATGTAGTCCATGGTGGAATCTATACAAAGACTTGTATTTAGGAACAAAGAGAGTACTTATTAAAGAAGAACGGAAGAGGAACATGCTAAATAAGAGCAAGTAGATTTTGGATAATAAAATGTTCGTTCCGCAGTGCCTACACATGATGAACCAGATCGCATTAAGAATGCAACTCCCTGCTGTCTCTCTATATGTGGTGCACATGCATTTCGAAATTAAAGTAGGAACATTAGCTCACCAATTAAACGTTATCTATTTTAGTAATATCAGCATGATATTAGATTCATATTTGAGGAACAAGTTTGGAATTATGAGTGGCACGTTGTTTAGCTTGATGGATTCAGGAGCAGTGCTAAGCAGGTACGATGATGGTACTGAATATAAAGGCATGTCTGCATGCAAATCACATGACTTTTGTCATTTGGGTCAGTCGACCATTTCAGGTGGTTGGATGAAGATCCTATGTCTCCTAACCCTTCTTCTTCCTTGTCTCTGATTCTTCCCATACAGAACACCGCACGGGCGGCCGGCCGAACCACCGGCCCTAACCCCCCGCCCTCCCCTAAACCGCCCCCACCGCATGTGTTCCTCTGCCACCCAACCCCCACCCCGCCCCCACCCGCGTTGAGTATTCTTCATTCGGCGAGGCCCCACCACCACCCCCACAACCAGCATCCCCACACAAGCCCCTTCATTCGCACCGGCGAACTCCGACGAGCTCTGAAAAATCGACTGACCATATTTTGAAATTTAGTCTACTGTCTTTTCACTAAAGTGGAATATAAAAGGGGAAACCATAGGCATAGTGACTATAGTGTTGACTGTGCCATGGCGGATCTGAAGGTGCAAACTGGACAAAGGCAACTTCGCAACCAATGTTTGCTTTCAACTAGCAAGTTAGTGATGCACGAGAAATCAGAGTAAAGTAGTGCTGATCTATTTTCTTGCTGCGATAAATAAGTTGAGCTAGTACGAAGGAGTACCGCCTCTGGTGCAGCACCGTGTATGCATCTGCTGAGAATTTGACGGTGATGCGGTAGTGATGGCTATCGGCAGCGTGGAAGCAGATCTAGTAGGGTAGACGATGGCGGCGGGGTGCGGTGGACGAGACGGTCATTGGAGCGGCGCCGGCAAGGTGGACGACGGCGGGGATGAAGCGAGAGGACATGATGCAAGGATCCCGGTCCGAAGCCACGGATGAGAGAGGTCGATCTCTTGTAATGGGCGACGGCGTCGGGGTATCAGCTCCTGCATGATGGAGGAGGACGGCGGTGGATGGGGTGGCGGACGGCGGAGGCTGGTGTGGAGAGGCTGTTTTGGCTCCCACGGAGTACGAATGGGGAAATGGAGGGAGAGAGGAAGGGGGAACCATGTCTTCAGGGCGTGCTTGTCCCAAATGCGAGGAAACTTACAAACTTAGCCCCCATTTAAAATTTCCTACATCCCAGCAATATTAGTCGGTTGGGGATAGGACGGTAATCTTGCATACACCGAATATTTGTCGGTGGGAGTTTCTTTTTGGCGCCCACCGTGTATGAATCGGGGAGGGAGTCGATTTCGGCCGAGGAGACACTGTGTTTTGGCACCCACCGTGTATTAATCTGGGTGAGAGGCGGTTAAGTCACATTTGAGTGAAATTACAAACCTAACCCCATCGAAACCTATAGAAATCGAGCCGATAGGCTTTGCGTGTCAGGGATAGGCAGTAATTGGCATCTTGCAGGTCTTGGTTTCGGGCGGTTACTGCGACTTTCCCTGCTTCATTCATATTTTTGCAGAGCAAGAGTGTACATTTACCGTGCCAACTCAATTCGAATCCAGTTTGTATTCTTTTTTGTTCGGCCAGGATCCATTTGTGATCCGAATAAAATTCTATATACATCATTTTTTATATATACATTCAAAAGCACAACAAAAAATTGTGATCCTTTATATGTATATAATATGATTTACAAATACAATGATCTCAAAATCATAAGGTTGAATTAAAAAAAATTAAAACCAAATTATGTTCGACTAAAATGTATGGATTAGTAATATCTACATATTAAATAACATAGATGCGCATAAATTCATATGAGTATGCATGTTTGATAGATCAATTTTATTTTGAGTATGAATTACATGTATCATCATCTCAAATTCAAATATTTGAATCCCTTTTATGTTGACTCCTTTCACGCCCATCTCTCTGGCATGCTCCTTCATGTAGCTATCATTCTCTTTTCTCCAGCTCAACCGCACGCTCACTTCATGCTTCTCCATCTTTACAAACATGGTCTCTCGACACCTCCCTTGAGAAGTGTCATACTCTCCCTATCATTATACATACACAGATTTCATTATGTCTCACGTCTCTACCGTTCTCTGGTATCACTAGGTACCTATGCTTTCTTTTTCACTGCCACACACACAGTATCACTCGTCTTTAACTTTGTCTTTCTCTCTATGGGGTTCTCTCACACACCCTATATGTCTCTAGATATGACTCACACCACTAAAATTACTCTCTCCTGCAGACACAACATTTGTTGCGGTCTCCTTTCCATCTCCATCCCAGTTATAAACTAACATTATTCATTTGTTTACCGATCAGACAAGCCCCCCCCCCCCCCGCCGCTCTCTCCCTCTCACACACACCCACAGCTCCTGATTCCACTCCCCTTCCCGACTTTCGTCTCTCTCTCACACACAAAACTCTCTTTATCGCACCCCCGACTCGTATTTCTCTCACATCATTGGTCGACTAGCCACCAGATAGGTTTATACACCCGCACACTCGTGCTTCCACTATTGCGTATATGTCTCTCTCGCGCTCCTTGTATCTATGTAGAATATTCGTCCCTTCTTGACACGCCCTCTCGATCGTGCACACACACACTATCGCCTCAATTTAAGCTGATACCTCTCACGCACACTCTCTTTGTGTTTTTGTCACACATGCACTCCGTCCTCCTCCTCTATCCCTCTCTCTCTCACACACACTCATGGGCTTTTTGCAACAACTACCAAGATGCCCATGCGTTGTACGGAATATCAAGATGCATTTGTATGAGTAGTTTATCTTGTGGGAGAAAAGGATGAATGAGGTAAGGCCTTATTTGCAAATGTGGAGAGGGGTCTGGGTATCTTTTTGCAAAATTGCCATAGTTTCCTTCCTATCCGTCAGATATAAATCGGACGGTTGCAGGATAGCAGGCTCACCATCATCACCAACTCTGTTTTTACCTCTAACTCGCAAGATGCCCACGCATTGCACGGAAAATCAAGATGCATTTGTATGAGTTTTTTATGTTGTGGGAGAAAAGGATGAACAAGAGAAGGCCTTATTTGCAAATGTGGAGAGGGGTGTGGGCATCTTTTTGCAAAATTTCCATAGTTCCCTTCCTATCCTTTAGATATAAACCGGACGGACTATATTGGAGGATGGCGGCCACACCATCATCACCAACTCTGTTTTTTATAAGAGTATATAGACTAGCAAGATGCTCGTGGGTTGCACGTAATATCAAGATGCATTTGTATGACTAGTTTATCTTGTGAGAGAAAAGGACGAACGAGGGAAGGCCTTATTTGCAAATGTGGAGAGGTGTGTGGGTATCTTTTTGCAAAATTGCCATAGTTTCCTTCCTATCCATCAGGTATAAATCAGACGGCCTATATTGCAGGATGACAGGCACACCATCATCACCAACTCTATTTTTTATAAGAGTGTATATATATATTATATTATATTATATTATATTATATATTACTCTTATAAAAAGCATAGTCTGTGATGATGGTATGCCTACCATCTTGCAATATAGGCCATCCGATCTATATGTAACGGATAGGAAGGAAACTATGGCAATTTACCCGCACTCCTCTCACATATACAGATAATGCCTTCCATCGTTCATCCTTTTCTCCCACAAGATCTTGATGTTCCATGCAACACATGGGAATCTTGATAGTAAGAATAGAAATTAGAGATATACCACTTCTCGAATCTTGAAATCAACAACATTCTCCCTTATCTCATCAAAACCGCCAAAGGAATATATTTTGAGTGAAACATAATATATTTTTAGTGATACACGTATTTCAAAACTAGGCTCTTTTTTCTATCAAATCAGCGAATATGTATTAATCTACTTTGATCGTGTGGCAACACATTGGCACATTGCTAGTAGTTATTACTACTATAGAATTTTTTGGACACTAGACAAACGGTGGAGTACATATACAAAGAGAAGAGGCGCACGCACGCAGTCGGTCTCTCGCTGTCTCTAGGTGCACGATTGCTGCATGCACGTCTACCGGGTACATGGTGGAGCGCACCTTTGTAGGAATAGTCAGCTCGCGTGATAATTTCATCCGTAGGAGTTGATGGTCGGGACCACAGGTGAACGACCTGGAGGCGGTGGCTCGCATGTTGCCATAGATCGAGCAGCCACATTTAAAATACCATTTTTTTGCAGGGTGAGAGTTCTGATTTGCAAGGGCGCGTTATAAGTACTTAAGTAGTTTTTAGAACGATTGGTATGGAGCGAAAATGGAATTCATAACTACTACCTCCTTGGCGTATGGTTGTATGCGTTTATGTTGCGAGATGTTGAACCTGGTAATTCTAGCGAAAATACTATGGTTTAGATCTTGGGTTTCAGTAATGAAAATCAGAAGGGGGAAACCCTTCTTAGATAAAAAAACTACTACCTATGTCCTGGTTTACTAGTCCCCATCATATTTTGGGTCAAAATTTGTCCACGAATTTTACTTGTAAAATGTGAATGGAAAACAAGATTTTGTTATACCCAAATAAAAAGGACTGGAGGGAGTGATTGCTCTGACACGGCCGCAACCTCTCATAGCACAGGCATTGAACCAGCGCGCCAGCCAAGAGGGCCCCACTCGCTGTAGGCCAGGCTGAACATGCCTCCTCGCCACATGCAACTGACTTCAGATTGCCCCGCCTGCCTCTCGTCCGCTGGCTCCTCTCGTCCGCTTGCTATTTAAACGAGGCCAGACGCCTGGCAAGAACCGCACCACACCGCTGCTCCCCATATCATCCTTGCACCATTTTCTGCACACTCTCCATAGCATCCGGTGAGCAGGAAGACGAGTTCTCCAACATAAAAGCCGGCTGGGTGCCCTGACAAGGCAGGCAACTTGTTGCCCCACCTCCCTCCATACCCCTGGCCATCAGTACGATGGGTGAGGCTGCAGGTGGGCAAGTGCAGGAGCAAGTCACCGCTCCAAGCTGGCCCCTGGTGCATCAACTCGACGCTCCAAGCCTGCTCGCAGAGGAGTGGCCAGTTGCTGCACGCCAGCACACGGGGGACCATGGCGTCCAATGCACCATGGTTGGCCGCGCCATCCGACGCAAACGTTGGCGGAACCGCAGCATGCTGGCGGAGGTGGCCATTACGTTTGCGGCCATCACCGACACCAAGGAATAGTAAACCACGGGAACCGCCGCCATTTTGAACCCACGAATGCTACGACCACTGCGTCGCTGGCATGGACACCCGGTGTGTTTCCCGGTTTGGCTCAAAACATCATGGACCCCAGCCGTGGCCGACATTAGAAATTATACCTGCTTCTAGAAGTTATTCGCGATTAGTCAAAAAATGACCAAAATATAATTAATTACGCATTGTCTTGACTTGTTGTGCTCGCACTGGTAGTAGGAACTAGAGGTTATTCTTTATTTGTAACTCCCCTCACATTTTTTTGGCTTTGAAGTGAATCATGGTTGTGGACATTATATATGAATGTGCAAATATCTGTGAACATGAGTTTGATCTGGAAGTTGAACTTGGAATGTTGGGCTTGTGCGTGAACTATACCATGTCCAATACGTCGTCTATTATTGTTTAGAAAGTAATTGCTGTTATTACATGACCGGGAAAAAAATTATTTTGTGACGCATCAGTAGATGCACAGACATCACAATAGGCATGCTGACTAGATAAACATTTGAACCTCGCTATTATGAGAGAAAATTTGTATTGACAAGAGTTTTAGATAGCAGGAGACGCCTAGTCTGCTCTGCCTCTGCTAGCTTCTTTTTGGCAGCTTGCATCTCTTCTTTGGCTTGGGTGAAGCGGGATCTGATTGCTCTTTTCGCTTCTTCAGGAACTCAACTACATTCTCAAAGGCTGCTGCATGCTTTCTTTTAGCCTTTACTAGAGCCACGAGGACACGAATAGTTGATGACTCCACCTGGCTTGTGTGCAATCCAGCATCATTTGGGAATTTGCACCTTGTGTCTAATCCAGCATCATTAGGGAACTGGCACCTTGTGTGTAATCCAGCCTCCTTTTGGAAACATGATCTCGAGGTTGACCATACTTCCCTCGTAGGTACTGCATCCTGACATGAAGTAACTTATTTTTTAGATCAATAATCAGAGCAACCCAGATCCATTTAGTAGAAGGCAGATAAACACGACTCAGAGAAGTGAATTCAAAAGGAAAAATATTAAAACAGACTACAAGGTTAGGACACCCACTTCCTACATGAAGCTAAAAACGAAAGCACTAGGACGATTAAGACTCTTCTTATTACACATCGAAGAACACGAGGCTAAGAGAAACATGAAACTACAACATATACACATCAAAGTACACGAGGCTAAACGAAAGTAATTGAAAGGCTGTTACTTGCCAAAGCTCGTTTTACAGGTTCGGTGCAACTCCACTTTAACTTACCACGCTCCTTGAAGGTATCCCCAATATCCTGTGTTTGGTCTTCATTGCTCCTCTGCATGTTCGCACTCGTGGTTTTAAAATCTGAACATGGCAAGAAAAATATACTAGTAATACTCACACATCTTGTGGGAAACATTAAAGCACTCGTCTGCCAAGTTAGAGCATCTCCAACAGAAGCGCAATGCGCGACGCTATAAAAAGCATTTACAGTGCTGAGATCGAGAAGTTGAGATAGAGAGTAGAGACTAGAGAGCATATACATAGATAGTTCTCAGCTTAGATATAGCATAGATAGATATAAAATAGATAGTTCAACTACTCCTCGTCGTCCGACTCGTCCTTGGTGATGTCCTCCTCCGACGTCTCAATGTAGGCGTGAAGATACCGATCATCGTCGGATTCCCAGGGCGACGCTACTCCTAGCCTCGTGTTGAATTGAGCGTCATCTTTTCACATACGTGATAGGCAGCTCGCTCCACCCTCCTCTTCTCCCTCTTCGCCCTCCTTTGCGCGTAGAACTCGCGCTCGTTGATGAAGTCCTGCGGGAAGTGTGAGCGCCACAACGCCATGGCTTCCTCATCCATCTCGGCGATGCCGAGATGGTGCTCCCGCCTCCGGTTGTCGCGACGATCCATGTCTCTGATAAGCCGCGGCAGAGGCACGAGCTCCTGCGCCCGCTCGCGCGTCAGCACATTGCGGAAGTTCAATGTTCTATGAGGCCACCGGAGGCGCCACGCCACCGCGTCGTATGCGCGGGCGGCCTCGTTGGCAGTGTCGAAATTGCCGAGGCCGACGCTCATCCCGCATAACCAGATCTCGGCAGAGTAGCCTCCGAAGGTGCGCGCGCGGACGCCACAATATCCCCAAGTTTCCAGGTGAGGTGGTGGCAAGGTGAGAAAGAGCGGGGAGAGAGCTGTGGCGAGGTGAGAAAGAGCGGGGAGAGAGCTGTGGGGAGGCACAGAGCGGGGAGTGAGCGATGGCGAGGCACAGAGCGGGGAGAGAGTGGTGGCAAGGCACAGAGCGGTGGGAGGGCGTTGGATTTTATAAAGCGCACCGGATGCCGCGTGCCAAAACTAGCGCGCGCCCGACCGCTTTTCCCCCGCGCGTGCGATCCTTTCTCGACGTCCTTGCTATCTCTACTCTCTCTACTATTATATTTATTTGATATTTAATATTTATCTCTCCTCTCTTCTCTACTGTTATATTTATTTAATATTTAATATTTATCTCTACTACTCTACTCTCTACTCTTTTTCTACTTTCTTTTCTTTTCTCTACTCTCTACTCTTATAAAAAACCGAGTTGGTGATGATGGTGTGCCTGCAATTCTGCAATATAGATCATCCGATCTATATCTGATGGATAGAAAGCAAACTATGACAATTTTGCAAAGAGATACCCGCACCCCTCTTCAGATTTGAAGATAAGGCCTTCCCTCGTTCATCCTTTTCTCCTGCAAGATAAACTACTGATACAAATGCCTCTTGATGTTCCATGCAACGCATGGGCATGTTGCTAGTTCTAAAAAACTTTCCATCATTTGCCACACTACTGTTTGGAGATGAAGAACCTACCCAAGAACAGCGCGATACAGGAGCGACGCACAATTACAAGCTAATATTCTACTGGACAATGGAGGCTATAACCAATTACTTTTACGGGAACAATAGGAACCAGGAAATTTGAAGTGTAGGTATGAACAAAATTGGAACTGCACATGTACTGCTAAGTGATTCAATACACACATTACTAATCGAGGAGGAGAACGATGGTCGTGGCGGCCTCTATGCATCATGGTCGGCAACGGGAGTCAGTTCATTGTCCACGACGGCGGTGCTTCTGCGCTTGGTGTCGGCTTCCGGGAAGCAGATCCGAGACCGTGGAAGAGGGTGCCGAGGAAGAGGCTCTGTGTACGATGACGATGGTGGACCGTCTCCAGTGCGGCGTACGAAGTCGTCGATGAGGCAGATGCGCTGCGGTGGACGAGTGTGCCGATGGAGAAGGGGAGGAGCATGAAGGCTGTGGTGCCGTGGAGAAGCCTATTTTGGTGTGGGGATAGAAAATGGGGAGTATTCAGGTGTACTACTCTGGGTGTTGGGGTGGCGTTGGCTGGGTAGGGTGAACCTTAAGTTACGAAAATAGGCCCCTACTAAGCGTAATCTTTAGACCTGTTCTGAAGGTTATGATGGTAACTTTGCACTGCTCGAATCAGGGTCGTGGGAGATTTTCCCGCCGACCACAAATTTTTTTGACACTAAACTCCCCGTGTGCCGTGTTGGGTGATTGGGCTAAGCAACTAGCTAACGAGTAGTACTAGTAACTACTAGTACTCCCTCTGATTTTATTAACTCTGCATATTAGGTTTGACCGAAGTCAAACTTCCTAAAGTTTGACCAAGTTTATGGAAAAACATAAACATTTACCATAAAAAATATGTATGATGTGAAAGTACATTCAATAATGAATCTAATGGTATTTATTTTTTATTGTATCTATTACTAATTTTTGCTATAAACTTTCTGAGAGTATACAAAACTTGACTTTGACCAATGCTAATACGCGGACTTAAATAAAAATAGAGGGAGTACACATTTGTTTTCTTAGTTTGTAGTGAATTGATCATTTCTTGTAATTGTGAAATAAATATATTAGGTTGATGACTTCGAATGTTATGGACTATACAATTCAATAGTTACAATCATTGTTGAATTCCAAGATGTATATGAGGTCTATAGTTCTTCACTATATGCTCAAACTCACATAATCCCAATCAAATGAGAATCTAAATGCATTTCATAGTTATTACTTTGTAGGATGCAACAAAACCAACCATAACTCTACATCATCCATTATAAAAGCACCATTTTGAACACATCCAATGTGTGCATGAAACATATAGAGAGAGCTTGCGAAGATGGACCAGATAGGGCGGTAAAGATTGTGTCTCTGTGGAAAAGACACCAGGAGACAAACCTAACGAGAGAGAGAGAGAGAAGAAGTTAGGTCTGTGAGATAGATAGAGACATGTAATATACATGAGATGTGTGTGCATCCGGATTCTGTAGACGTGGAAGGAGAAGAGACAACAGGTTTGATGAGAGAACTGGAAAAACATGGGAGAGAGGGGAAGGATCTCGTGGGTTGAGGGATTGATAATTTTGTGCGGGAGAGAGAGGGATTGGTAATTTTGTGCGGGAGAGAGGGGGGGAGAGGGATTGTCATCACATCATCTGATTCAACATGGCCCCGGATTCTCTAGTGCAGTGTGGTCGCCGTCTTCGATCTCCTCGATGCCCTCTTTGAAGGTTGAGGTGTTGCGCATGCTAGGGTGCAGAGAAGCACAAGCGAGTGTGGTCGCCATATAGCCTTCGATGAGGATGAATTGTGTGCTCGGGGGAGGGGGAGTGTGTGTGGTGTGTGTGTGTGTGTTTGTGTCAGGTATTGAGAGAAATCAGACCTATCAAGAGAAATGTGTGTGTATGTGACGCAAAGCTACATGCTAAATACGGTTTTCACAAGGAGATTGTGCGTGTGAGATAGAGAGCGATGTGTGGGCATTGTGGTGGGCAGGGGTCGGGTGAGGGTCTCAAAATGTGTGCGTTGATGCATGTGTTACATGCGATCGTGCGAGGGAGAGACGAATCGAGAAAGATGGTTGTTATGTTATGGATGCTCCTCTCTCTCTCTCACACACACACAAGTACAAATAGAACACCGTTCTCTCATGTATACACAACGTATCGGCGTTTGTCTATGTCTCACTCATGCGTGATCATTTGCACATTCACACCTCTCTATGTCTCTTTCACACGCACACTGTCTGCAAATTGCCCTTCCACCACAACACACATATATGGACACATACACGTTCTCTCTCAGTCACACACACAAAATCAGTATTAAAAAATAAGTATTAAAAAAACTAGGGCGCACCTAAAACGTCCAAATCCAAATAAACACAAACTGGAGCTAAATTCAAATATATTCAGGGATTGTTTTCACACACACACAAAAATGTTTGATGGGTGTCCTTCGAACACGACACGGTGACGCACCATTCGATCGACCGCGCGGCCGTGTTTCACGCGCTTGCACATGATTCCATATCGTGGTTGTGGTAACTAATATAAGCGCTGCCTCAGTCTAATGTTTACGTGTACTAGTACGGTGGGTGTCCTTCTTCTCAACACTTGGGGGGTATAGGTAATATGGATATAAGGGAGAAAAATCTTTAAATTATCAGTTTTGAGCAAATCAGGAAGATCAATTACATGACCCGATGTCAACAACAATTATGACCCGGCATCGTCTATTTTATAACCCGGCAATTTTGGTAATGATCAACCGGCAAGTTTTACATCTTCAAGCCGGCTGAAAGTTAGATGAGTATATCAAGACGAATATTTTTTAAGCCGACGCTTTGGAAGCCGATTCAAGTGGATTATTTCTTACAATATTTCTCTACAAGAGACCAATGTCAGCAAATTGACTCTGAAGCTGGCCTATTGACCCGGATTTCTCAAAAGAAGTATCTGGATTTTTTACATTGATAAAGTTGAAACATATCTACTAAAGGAGATTTGCTATGAGATCATGGACATGTATTTATCAACAAGGAAATGACAAGGACTTAATGACGATTAGCAGCCGGCTTACAAAATATTTAACCCGGAGCACAATCTGTCAAATTTGTTCTTGTGTTTATATTGCAGATGAGTTTAACATGGATAGATCCAAATTAAACTGGGGGCTAATGTCGGGGATATACCCCGCGGTGTAACCCGGCTGGATGTATGACCCAGATGGATCTTGGCGACTCACTGGTGACCCGTCGTGAGCTTGGCGACTCATGGGTAACCCGCCCGATCTTGGCGGCTCATTAGTGACCCGACGGGTGTTCGAGATGGATGACAAGGCCCAAGGCCCAGAAGACAGGCTCAAGTTATGGTGGGCCGGCTTAAGAGGAAAGGCATAAGGAATATTCTCCTACGAAGGAAGCAAGACTAGGACTCCACATGTAATAGAGTAATCCTAATCCTACTAGGACTAGTCATGTAACCCGCCCCTTCAACATAGGTAAGGAGGGGCAGGGCACCCCAAGAGGGACAAGTTCCACAAGTTGGACAAGTTAGGTTTATACAGCCAAGTCAATAGCTCTCGAGATAGAGCACCCTTGTAATCGTTATCATCATCATCAAATATCAATGAAGCAGGATGTAGGCTTTTACCTCCACCGTGAGGGGCTGACCCTGGGTAAAACCTCGCGTCTCTCGTCCCGCACAACCCCTCTCAAGCTACCACATAGATGCGTTGGCCTCACGACTAAGTCCTTTCAAAGAGGATATCTGCCGTGACAATTCCACGACAATTGGCGCCCACCATGGAGCCCGCGCACGGTGGTGTTGAGTTCTTGAAGTGATCTCTCTTAGGGATCCAGAAGTTTGCAATTTTCCAGTTGAAGAAGAATCATTGGGGAAGGATTTACATCATTTCTTTTACAAACAATCTGATCTATTGCCCATATGAGGTTTGAGTTTAAGAGAAAAAATTAGGGTTATGATCTGTTGGTAGCCACAAGTTGCAAGTACAACTCGCCAAGATCGAAACGAAGCCAAACTTATTGCGGCAAACAACCGGAGCTGTCAGCAATTTCCTCTGTTGGTTTTTTGACCGAATCTGATTGTTACTACATCCACAAGTAGCGGTCCAATCGACGGGTCGTTGCCGTTCCACGAAAAGAAATCCCAGGCTATAAGTCCCGATGGAATCAATTGTAGTTCCTGCTGCTACTTTGAGCGTGGAGGACAAGTCAATTCCAGGGTCTTCATGTTAGCAAACAAAACAAAACAAAAAAGGCGGGTCATCAATCATGACCCGGACTCTGCATGCCTGTTGATGCAACATCGCCTCAACCATGGTCCCGCTTGGCTTCGCCGGTCCCACCTCAATTCACCTCTCCGGTGAAGTCGCCTATGATTCCGTTTTGCCTCGCCTCGTCATCCGGGTTGCACCAACTCGGCCTCGCCCCTGTCTCAAGTCGCCATCACCGTGGCCTCCCTCGCCGCATCAAGCCGCCGTGGCCGGCGTTGAGACGCCCAGCCACGCGGCCGCCTCAGCTATGGCTTCGCTCCCCCGCCTTGAGCGTGGCACCGCCGCTTCGCCGTTGTGGCAAACCGTCGTCGCCCTTTTGTTTTATCTCCGCTACGGACAGCGTCAATCTTGCCCATCTGAGCTGCGGCCTTCGCTCGAGTCGCCGGGTCTCCACACTTCGTTCAGCCGCGGCCGGAGACACCACTTTCTACTGCCAAAAGTTGCCACCTCCGTGGCCTCATCAAGTCGCCCCCGACTCCACCGTGACTGCCGATCCGGGCCGCCACCTGCTGTGAGCTGCCATCGTTGCCATCATGTTGGGACGCCGACCTTCCTGCCACAGAGTCGCCACGGACGTACCATGACCGACCCGCCATCGTTATACCAAGCGTCGGTCTGCCATCTCCACCATTGATGTGGACCTACATCGACAGGCTCGTCTAGCCGCCTTGCCACCATGAGTTTCAGCACCTCTGCGTCGCACCGGAGTCCTACCATTGCTAAGTCACTGTCTTTGTCACGCTCAACGTCGTCGCTGGCCTCCGTCACCTCGGCCTCGTTACACCTTGCCATGGCCGAGCTACCCCCGTCGCCTCCGCCTCTCCTTGCTAGGGGTTGCCTCAGCCACGTCTACCGAGCGGACTCAAATCGCCATCCTGGCCCGCATCGAGCCGTTGTTCCCTGCTTAAGAGACGGCCTGCATCTTTCACTCTGCTCCAATCGAGCCTGCCCGACTACACCACAAACCGCGTGGATCCGCCTCTACCATCGTGCGCCGAGTCACCGCAGCTGAACCGCCATCTCCATAGTGGATGACCCTCCCTCGCTGCGACCTGCTCCAAAGTGTCCACTATAAAAAAAGACACATCCATGACATTTTGGGCCAAACGAATTTTTTTCTGTCATACATATGACACTTCTATGACGATAATTGTGACAAAACACGGTATCATCATAGATGTGGTGGGCTCCTACTTCTATGACAAAAAAATCATGACAGAAAATGGGCTTTTCGTCTTGGGCGGGCCAGAGACCCAGCTGCATGGTATTCTTTGGGCCGTCCATGACGAAAAAAACCATGGTAGAAGCGAGGGCGAGGAAAATTTCGGGGAGTTCCAGTTACGGTGGGAGGTTGGGGGCCGAGCAATGCGCGCTTCTTTCATACACGTACACACGTGTGTGCGAGGCGTTGGCTCTAACTGAACCTGAGCGAGGCGTTGGGCTCTAACTGAACCCGAGCGATTGCACTGCAGGCTACGCGTTACTGAACCCGAGCGATCGATCGATGGCTGTTAACTGAACCTGATCGAGCGATTCCTTCACTACTTCTGTTAACTTAAGCCGATTGATGCTGCCTCTGGGATGAACAGTGAGCGTTGCGGGGGGTTTCGATGAACAGTGAGCGGTGGCGTTGCCTCTGGATGAACAGGACCCCGTGGTGTGGTGGAGGGCTGGATGAACAGTAGACGGTGGAGGGGTGCCCGTGGAGGGGTGGTTGAATGGGACCCCGTGGTGTGGAGGGCTGGATGAACAGTAGACGGTGGACGGGTGCCCGTGGAGGGGTGGTTGAACAGTAGCCGGTGGAGTAGCGCGCGGTGGAAGCTGGATGAACAGGAGCCCATGGAGGCTGGAGGAGGTCGACGGTAGCCCATGGAGGCTGGAGGAGGTCGACGGTGGAGATAAACAGTATCTCGTGGAGTCCCGTTTTGCGGTACGCCATACCCCTCCCGATGAACAGGACCCCCATTTTGACCGTAGGAGGTCCGTTTCGTCCGTTTTGCGGTATGCCACACCCCTCCCGATCAACAGGACCCCGTTTCGACCGTAGAAGGTCCATTTTGTCCGTTTTGCGGTACGTCACACCCCTTCCGATCAACAGGACCCCCGTTTCGACCGTAGGAGGTCTGTTTCCTCTGTTTTGCGGTACGCCACACCCCTCCCGATCAACATCACCGCGTTCCGAACGTAGGAGGTCCGTTTCCTCCGTTCTGTGGTACATCAGGCCTCGTTTCCATCGTCTGTTCCATCCAAGCCCTCCCGATGAACACGACCACGCATTCTGTTTCGACCCAGCCGGTTGGCTCCCACACGTTCCGTTGCCTCCCGATGAACACGACGCATTCCGTTGCCTTCCCATGAACACGACACATTCCGTTGCCTCCCCATGAACACGACGACGACGATGTTTCTCCGATCCGACCCAGCCATGTACACGAGCCCTGGCCGTACGTATGCGCGAGTAGTCATTCAAGACCCCACCCATATGTACACATGCGTGGCCGTATTTTTTTCTTGCACCCTGGCCGCTGTACGTACGTGTACAAGCTACGTGCGCGCCTCTACTACGACATGTACGCGCCTCTACTACGACACGTGCGCGGCTCTACATCCACCAGTATATATGTACGTACACGTTCGCGACCAGAATGACAACGCTACGTACGCTTCGACTAGATGGGTCCCGACTATCAGACACTTCCTTGCCTGCGAAGATGTAGCTGGTGGGTCCTAGTAGTCAGGGTGGCGAATTGTTTTTTTCCCGGATGCACTTCCTTGTGTGCGAAGATGTGGCTGGTGGGTCTGAGCAGTTAGGGGCAAACGTTTTTTTCATGAAATACGGTGGCCCGTCCGGTGGGTCCTCGCTGTCAGGTGGAGGAATAGTTATTTTGAACGTAATAAGGAGGCACTTCCTTGCTGCGACCGTGGACCCAGCTGTCGGCCACTCGACGTACAGTCCATGTCTGATGGAAGCCGTTCCTTGACCACATAGACCAATCCGTGCCGAGAGCACCAGGGTGGTGGACGATGGCGAGGCTTAGGAAGGGGACGACGCGGAGCCAGGGAAGACGCGAGAGTGGATGCCCACCGTACAGGAGTACGAGTGTTCACTGGTTCGCTCCAGTGTGAGGCTGTCGTCGCTGCAGAATAACAGGGGGTGTGGGTGAGTAGAGGGATGGCCTGGCCAGTGGTGGGAGTAGTAGGGGGCGGTGAGGCCTCCGCCGCATCGCAACCGGCCATGGGAGGCAGGAGCACGAGGCACGACCGGCGCTGGTTTGGGCGGCTGGAGCAAAAAGGCCAGAGGTTGAAGAAGCACTACGGCCGTTGGATGGACATTGTACGGTCACTTGAGCTAGAATCGTTCATATTGACTAAGTTGAAAAAGCCCTCCGTCTCCGTCAACTTAGTAAGCCCACAATCAGCCTGCCACTATACTAGGTCCCAGCTAACAGGGGGAGTATTCATTTTTTGTGCGTAATAAGGAGGCACTTCCTTGCGTGCGAAGATATAGCTGGTGGGTCCGAGCTGTCAGCGGCGCTAACGTTTTTTTGTGAAATACAGAGGCCCTTTCGATGGATCCTTGATGTCAGGTGGAGGAATCATTATTTTGCGCGTAATAAGGAGGGATTTCCTTGCGTGCAGCCATGGACCCGGCTGTCGGTCTCTCCACGTACAATCCACTTCAGATGCATGTCGGTCGTTGACCACGTTGACCAGGCTGCGCCGAGAGCACCAGGGCGGTGGACGATGGCGAGGCCTGGGAAGGGAACGGCACGGAGGCAGGGAAGACTCGGCATTGTTTCCCACACAGAGGGGAGTACAACTTTACGAGGGTTTACTGGTTCATCTGCTGTCGCTAGAGAATAACAGCAGGTGTGGGTGAGTAGAGGGATGGCTAGGCCAGCGATGGGAGAACGGTGGGGTGGTGAGGCCTGCGCGGCAGCAGAGCCGGCCGCGGGGAGGAGGGAGCAGGCAGTCCCGTCGGCGCTTGTTTGAGCGGCTGGAGCAGGAAGAGCAAAGATTGAAGAAGCACGACAGCCATTGGATGGCCATCCAACAGTCACTTCTTGTACATCAACCTTTTTTTAGGAAAGCCTCAAATATGTGGAAAACAGCATACAACCCATCTTCCATTATTTCTAATAATTTACAGCCCATTTGCTAATTATTAAAGTTTTTTGGAGCCCATATTCTTTTTGTTAGCATTACAGCCCATATTATGGCCACGGTTAAAAAATTATATGAAATTTTGCATATTTCGGTGCGGTCCAAACTGTTTTTAATCCCGAAATTTCGACTCACATTCAAACCGATTTTAAAAATAAATGTATATCAATATAAAATCCAACAAATTCTCTAAGCATAAAAATTAATGTAATTTAAAATCTCAAAATGAAAAAAAAGATATTGGAAACTAATTGCTGGTTTGATGTGTTTTAAATATGTACATCCCATTTCTCATTACTGATGGGACATTTTCTCGGCCAGCCGAATGAAAGCTCACCTCGTCTTGAAAGATTTGCAGCCCAACAGGCCTGACAAAGCGACTTACTTGGCAAATCACAAAAAACTGGGATGTGGCCATGGACCCAGCTGTCAGCCTCTCCATGTACAATACTCTTCTGATGGAAGTCATTCGTTGACCACGCCGCGCGAAGAGCACCACGGCGGTGGACGACGGCGAGGCCTAGGAATGGGACGACGCGGAGCCGGGGAAGACGCGGCAGTGGAAGCCCGCGCGGAGAGGAGTACGAGGGTTCACTGGTTCGGCTGTGGTGTGAGGCTGTTATCGCTGGAAGGCCTGGCCAGCGGTGGGAATAGTAGGGGGCGGTGAGGCCTCCACGGCAGCATAGCCCGCCACGGGAGGCAGGAGCATGCGGCACGACCGGCGCTACTTTTGGTGGCTGGAGCAAGAAGACCAGAGGTTGAAGAAGCAGTACGGCTGTTGGATGGACATTATACGGTCACTTGAGCTAGAATCGTTCATATTGACTAAGTTGACAAAGCCCTTCGTCCCCGTCAACTTAGTAGGCCTACAAGTCAGCCTCCCACCAAGGTGGGTCCCAGCTAGCCGGGGGAGTATTCATTTTTTTGTGCGTAATAAGGAGGCACTTCCGGTGGGTCCGAGCTGACAGCGGGGGGAACGTTTTTTCACGAAATACGGTGGCCCGTCAGGTGGGTCCCAGCAGTCAGGCGGCAAACGTTTTTTTCGCAAAATACGGTGGCCCGTCCAGTGGGTCCCTGCTGTCAATTGGAGGAATAATTATTTTCCGTGTAATAAGGAGGCACTTACTTGCTGCGGCCGTGGACCTAGTTGAGACTCTCCACGTACAGTATACTTCCGATGGAAGTCGTTCCATGACCATGTTGACCTCGCCGCGTTCCGTTGCATGCATGCGTCCATGGGTGTGGTGTGTCCCTACTGTCAGCCTCTCACATACAGTCATCTTCTGATGACTCTTGGTTGTTGACCACGTTGACCACACCGTGCCGAGCGCTCCCTGACTGGAACGACCCGGAGATGGGGAAGACGGGGCAGTGGAGTCGCAGATGGAGAGGAGTGGGAAACTTCACTGGTTCCGGTGCGCGGCAGCACAACCGTGGTGCCGCCCACGGGAGTCAGGAGCAAGAACAGAGGTTGAAGAAGGAGCACGGCTATTGCATTAACATCCAATGGTCTAGCTGCTAGAATCATTTGTTGATTAAGTTGACAAAGCCTTGCATACAAGTCTGCTTAGTAGGCCCACAAGTCAGTCACCAAATCTGACGGGTCCCAGCTGTCAACGGGATGAATAATTTTTTTCACAAAACAAGGAGGCACTTCCTTCCGTGCGAAGATATAGCTGGTGGGTCCCAGCTGTCAGGTGGAGGAAACCTTTTTTCAGCCTAATAAGGAGGAACCTTCCTTTCGTGCGACCATGGACCTCGTGGCTCCCAGCCGTCAGGCTCTCCACGTACAGTCCTATTCCAAAGAGTCTCGTTTGTTGACCATGCCGCACCGAATGCAGCGAGGCGGTTGACGACGGCGAGGCCCCGGACGGGAATGACTCGGAGATGGGAAAACGCGGCAGTGGAGTCGCAGATTGAGAGGAGGAGAAGGGTTATAACTGGTTCTGATGCGGCGTGGGGCTGTAGCACTACAAAAAAAGACACATCTGTGACATTTTGGGTCGAACGATTTTTTTTCTGTCATACATATGACACTTCTATGACGATAATTGTGACAAAACACGGTATCATCATAGATGTGGTGGGCTCCTACTTCTATGACAAAAAATCATGACAGAAAATGGGCTTTTCGTCCTGGGCGGGCCGGAGACGCAGCTGCATGACATTCTTTGGGCCGTCCATGACGGAAAAAACCATGGTAGAAGCGAGGGGGAGGAAAATTTCGGGGATTTCCGGGTTACGGTGGGAGGTCGGGGGCCGAGCGATGCGCATTTCTCTCGTACATGTATGCGCATGTGTGCGAGGCGTTGGGCTCTAACTGAACCCGAGTGATTGCACTGCAGGCTACGCGTTACTAAACCCGAGCGATCGATCGATGGCTGTTAACTGAACCCGATCGAGCGATTCCTCTGGTACTTCTGCTAACTGAAGCCGATTGATGCTGCCTCTGGGATGAACAGTGAGCGTTGCGGGGGGTTTGGATGAACAGTGAGCGGTGGCGTTGCCTCTGGATGAACAGGACCCTGTGGTGTGGTGGAGGGCTGGATGAACAGTAGACGGTGGAGGGGTGCCCGTGGAGGGGTGGATGAACAGGACCCCGTGGTGTGGAGGGCAGGATGAACAGTAGACGGTGGAGGGGTGCCCGTGGAGGGGTGGTTGAACAGGACCCCGTGGTGTGGAGGGCTGGATGAACAGTAGACGATGGAGGGGTCGTTGAACAGTAGCCGGCGGAGTAGCGCATGGTGGAGGCTGGATGAACAGGAGCCCGTGGAGGCTGGAGGAGGTCGACGGTGGATGAACAATAGCTCGTGGAGGCTGGAGGGGTCGACGGTGGAGATGAACAGTATCCCCTGGAGTCCTATTTTGCGGTACGCCACACCCCTCCCGATGAACAGGACCCCTGTTTCGACCGTGGCACTCCAACACAAGTCCGTTTCCTCCATTTTGTAGTACACCACACCCCTCCCGATCAACAGGACCCCCGTTTCGACCGAGGAGGTCCGTTTCCTCCGTTTTCCGGTACGCCACACCCCTCCCGATCAACAGGACCCCCGTTTCGATCGTAGGAGGTCCGTTTCCTCCGTTTTGCGGTACGCCAGGCCTCGTTTCCATCACCTCTTCCGTCCAAGCCCTCCCGATGAACACGACCATGCATTCCGTTCCGACCCATGAACATGACGACGACGCTGTTTCTCCGTTCCAACCCAGCCATGTACACGAGCCCTCACCATACGTATGCGCGAGTAGGCGTTCGAGACCCCGCCCATATGTACACATACGTGGCCGTATTTTCTTTCTTGCACCCTGGACGCCTCTACTACGACACGTGCGCGCCTCTACATCCACCAGTTTATATGTACGTACACATTCGCGACCAGAATGACAACGCTACGTACGCTTCGACCAGGTGGGTCCCGACTGTCAAGCACTTCCTTTCCTGCGAAGGTGTAGCTGGTGGGTCCCAGCACTCAGGGGAGAAATGTTTTTTCGTGAAATACGGTGGCCCGTCTGGTGGGTCCCTGCTGTCAGGTGGAGGAATCATTATTTTTCGCGTAATAAGGAGGCACTTCCTTGCTGCCGCCATGGACCCAGTTGTCAGCCTCTTCATGTACAGTCCACGTCCGATGGAAGTCGTTCCTTGACTGCATTGACCACGCCGAGCCGACAGCACCGGGGCGGTGGACGACGGCGAGTCCTAGGAAGGGGACGACGCGGAGCCGGTGAAGATGCGGCAGTGGATGCCCACGCGGAGAGGAGTATGAGGGTTCACTCCTTCGGCTGCGGTGTGAGGCTGCCGTCACCGCAGGGCCTGGCCAGCAGTGGGAATAGTAGGGGGCAGTGAGGCCTCCGCGGCAGCACCGCCGGCCACGGGAGGCAGGAGCAGGCGGCACGACCGGTGCTGCTTTGGGCGGGTGGAGCAAGAAGACCAGAGTTTGAAGAAGCACTACGGCCGTCGGATGGACATCGTAAGGTCACTGTAGCTAGAATCATTCATACTGACTAAGTTGACAAAGCCCTTCGTCCTCGTCAACTTAGTAGGCCCACAAGTCATCCTCCCACCAAGGTGGGTCCCAGCTAGCCGGGGGAGTATTCATTTTTTTGTGCGTAATAAGGAGGCACTTCCGGTGGGTCCGAGCTGACAGCGGGGGGAATGTTTCGACTGTACGAGGCCTCGCCGTCGCCGGCGAATAAAAGCAGGTGTGGGTGAGTAGAGGGATGGCTAGGCCAGTCATGGGAGTACAGTGGGGCGGTGAGGCCTACACGGCAGCAGAGCCGGCCGCGTTGAGGAGGGAGCAGGCAGTCCTGCCGGCGCCTGTTTGAGCGGCCGGAGCAAGAAGAGCATAGATTGAAGAAGCACGACGGCCGTTGGATGGCCATCCAACAGTCACTGCTTGTGCGTCAACTTTTTTTCAGGAAAGCCTCAAATATGTGGGAAACAGCATATAGCCCATCTGCCATTATTTCTAATAATTTATAGCCCATTTTCTAATTATTAAGGATTTTTTGGAGCCCATATTCCTTTTGTTAGCATACAGCCCATATTGTGGCCACGGTTAAAAAATTATACAAAATTTTGCATATTTTGGTGCGGTCCAAACTGTTTTTAATCCCGAAATTTCGACTCACATTCAAACTGATTTTAAAAATAAATGTATATCAATATAAAATCCAACAAATTCTCCATGCATAAAAATTAATGTAATTTCAAATCTCGAAATGAAAAAAAGATATTTGAAACTAATTGCTGGTTTGATGTGTATTAAAAATCTACAGCCCATTTCTCATTACTGATGGGCCAGTTTCTCGGCCAGCCGAATGAAAGCTCTCCTCCTCGTCTTGAAAGATTTGTAGCCCAACAGGCCTGGCAAAGTGACTTACCTGGCAAATCACAAAAAAGTGGGTTGTGGCCCTGGACCCAGCTGTCAGCCTCTCCACGTACAGTACTCTTCCGATGGAATGTCGTTGACCACGTTGACCACGCCACGCCGAGAGAACCAAGGCAGTGGACGACGGCGAGGCCTAGGAAGGGGACGACGCGGAGCCAGGGAAGACGCGACAATCGATGCCCACACGGAGAGGAGTACGAGGGTTCACTGGTTCAGCTGCGGTGTGAGGCTGCCGTCACCGAAGGGCCTGGCTAGTGGGGGGAGTAGTAGGGGGCGATGAGGCCTCATCGGTAGCACATCCGGCCACTGGAGGCAGGAGCAGCCGGTCTCCCCGGCGCTGGTTTGGGCGGCTGGTGCAAGAAGAGCAGCGATTGAAGAAGCAGCAGGACCGTTTGATTTAAATCCAATGGTTACTGCTGCTAGAATCATTTGTTGACTAAGTTGACAAGCCCTGCATACGCGTCAACTTTGTAGGCCCGCAGGTTAGCCTCCCAACTGGTGCGCCCCAGATGTCAGTGGGAGGAATCATTTTTTTCGCGTAATAAGGAGGCAGTTGATTGCGTGCGGCCAAGCCAGTGGAGGGTGTAGGGTGGGCCGGGGAAGCCCGTGCGGCATCACAGCGGGCCACAAGAGGAGGGAGCAGGCAGTCCCGCCGGCTGGAGTAGGAAGATCAGCGATTAAAGAAGCACGTCGGCCATTGGATGGACATCCAACACTAACTGCTGCTAGAATCGTGTGTTCACTGACAAAGCCTTTCGTAAACAAGTAAACCTCGAAATCCGTGGCCAGTACAACCCATTTTCTATTATTTTTATATTTTTTACTCATTTTCTAATTCATATATAATTTATTGCAGCCTGTTTTTCATTTTTAGAATTGCTGGCCATTTTTTGGTCAGTACCAGGGTCAAAAAATTAACTAAATATGTGGGAAATTTTGAAAATTCGCATTTTTTGGCTGGGGAACGAAATATTCTTAATCCAAAAATTAATAGCCATAGTAAAACAAATTTAAAAATGAATTAGTACTATGTCATGTTAAATCCAATGAAATACGTATAAGATATCAGTGAATACCAAAAACAAAAAAAGAAACTTACATCCCATTTGCTATAAATTTTTTGGAATTTTCAACCCCTTTTGATATTACTTTAAACAGACATTGACCATACTCTTAAGACAGGCCAGAATGCATCCCTCCTCGTCTTGAAAGATTTGCAGCCCAGTAATTCGGAGAAAACAAATAGGCCTAGCTTGGGTATTCTTCAAAAAGAAATACTGGGCTAGCTATTTTCGCAAAGAACTGGTGCATGAGCATTTGGCTTTATTTATTTATTTATTTACTTATTTATGTTTAGGGGACTATGAGCATGTACCTGGGCCGGATTCATGTGAGAGCCTCCCTTCCAGTTAATTATGGGCTTCTCTATTGTGCCTTCATCAGTGGGCTGCATGTTATCAACAAGTGGAAAATGTGTTCTGAGTTTAAAAAAAAATTGTGTTCCGTATGATAAATAGTATGCGCTACGTACGGTACGAGGCACTAAAGGATCGAACCGTGCAACGACTTCCAAAACATTGTGTTTGTCGTTCTAACAACACATTTATTCAACCAACAGACGAAATATACTACTGATTGTACATTGAAAACAGCAGCAGCAGCAACCAGGGCTGGGGGTGCAACAGAAGCAGTAACTAGGACAGAAGAGTGAAGACGCAACTCTCTCTTCCAAACCAAACATCAGCCATCATTACAAAAGGGCTACCAAAAAAGAACAAGTGTATGCATCAAACTAAATAAAGTTCCTACTACACCAAGTGTACGCATCTAACTAACTGGCTCAGTTAGATGTTACTATTTATTAAGCTGTGGAGATTGGCTAACGGCTTGAACCAGATGGGTGCCTGACGGGGGAAACTCCAGCCAGCAGGTCGAAGTCTGATACTTGTGACCCTCTCTCCTACTTTGGGCTGCAGAGCGTGGTGGCACATATCAGGGTATGGTGCATGCAGAGACGCATGGTACGTTGTGTACACAAAATTTTTCCTGATGAATGAAACCGCGCTGCCATCATGATCCTTGCCATCGGTTATCTCCTGGTTAATGTGATAATTCAATTGGACAAACAGAGAGCGTGAACCAAGGCTACTTACCAGCCTTCGGTCAAAAATTCCTGAAGGCCCAGAGAAGCTGGGATCCTGCTCAAAGACCTTGCAGTGACTGTGATTGTATTTCGCGAAACAACACATCCGATACGTGCGAACGATCATCAATCTTTGGCCGTCGTCTGATTGAGCCAGGAACCACCTGCAACTGCCATGTCACTTTTCTTTGAAAGGTACTGGGATTAGGAAGGGTAGGGACACCAGGCGGCCTACAACATCATATCAAGTTGGAGTCAAATAAAAAAGGGCTCTTGGTTTAGTCAATTTTAAGAACAGCATGTTATGAGCATGAATAATTTTTCAGCAAATGTTGACAGTAATATAAGCAAGCCATCATGATATCATAGGAAAGTAACATACTGCTGTAACAGCCGTTTGTAGCGATGACTTGAGTAGGCCAGCAATACGTCCAGCCATAGAAGGAGTCGACAGCATTAATGAAGCCCTTGTGTTCAATTGCATCAGAGAACCATGGAGGATGTATGATCCTGCGATGGACGTGCAGTTTTATCCACTTACTGCAGTGACCTGTCAGATAGGCGAGACCGCGGTTGAAGAACGCAATTAGCCTGAAGTCTTTATAATTCACAGATCTTGTGGGTACTTGGCAGATTACAACCTTGAGCAAATCAAACTTGGTATCATGTTGGCTACTGTAAGATTCCGAGTATTCTGGGCCGCGGTGCCAAAGCAATGCAGTGTTAATCGAAGGAAGGGGGATCAATCGCCGGGTGTAGACCTCCACGAGCATCCAGCTGCCGCGACCGTCGACGAGCACCATCCAAGACGTGTTCATGCCGACCCAGTACATACTGTTAATGTAGTTGAGGCTGACGGGGATCGGATCACAGTCAAGGGGGTTGATGCTCGCCACCCTACAATCATTATGCTACATGACACGCCGTTTCTGAAGATCAGGCGGCATCAGCAAGCAAGGAGCTGGCTTAAAAAGCTCCAGCCTGAGGGCTTTGAATAAACGGTACAGCCCCGAGAGAGCACGCGGCGAGTGGCATGGTACTGAGATTGTCCACACGCGAAACATTGAGCTTGATTACCTCTGTGGGGAGCGAATTCCAGCCACTCTTTCGGCGGACGCTGCTCGGTTCTGCCATTGTTAGTGCTTGGGTTTCGGACGAGGGGGGAGGCGCCTTAGCGAGGGTGGAACATTGGACGAGATTATGTGCGGACAAAGATGGGGAAGCGAATATGTGCTGCGGGGAGTGGACAGGTGATGATGACTACAACACGCCGCTTGACTTACGAGACACATACCAGGAGCGTAGGGTCATGTCGATGCCAGCCAACTTGCTTGATTGATCACAGTACTGGTACTCCCTGAAGTGCTATGCCCTAACTTGCTTGAGTAGAGTAGTAGAGTAGGACTCTGCTCTACTACTAGCACCGGAGGACTAGTATATTCTAATCTAAAATAGTTACAAACTTCAATGCCCGAGCGTGGAACGACTATGAACCGTGCTCAAAGACCGTGTCTACGTGGTGTTTGGACATGGGCGACAACCTCAACGCCAACGGTGCTGCTCCCGTTGCACCGTATGTGTTTCTGTCCTTCCTGTTCGAAATCGTGGTAGAATTCATGTTTCTACTATGTATCCTACTACTATGCTAGTCCACATTATTAGTTTCATCTCTGTTATAGACGTCATGATTTATTTTGTGCTTATTTGGATTAAATCTCGTAGTAACTTGCTCATATATTCAACTGGCGCAACATCGCCTACAGCCACTCCCGTTTCATGGACGGGAGTGGTCGATGTTGGAATTTTGCTAGTAGGCCTTTATAAGGTGAGCTCTTCTACCACTTGTATGTGCATGAGAAGAGGAGACCTACACGCATGGGCGGCGACACTAGCTACGCCGAGCATACTTGGACTCTGCAGAGCTGGGACTTTCCCGCCGATGTGGACATGGAAAACCCATGGTGTTATTTGGACTCCAACAATGTGCACGGGGACTCCAAGGAGGTTCACCTGGACATCTGCATTTTCAAGTTAAATGTTCATCATTAGTCTTCGCTCAATGTAATCCGCTGTCTAAGCATGTGGAAAGTTCCATGCATGATCTTGCTCTATTGGAGTATCACGCATGAATACAAGTGTATCCATTTATGGTTTAGTCTAGAATCTTCCATGTATGAATTTTTACTACAGTACTGGTGAAAGACTTATGATGAACCATTTCTTGCATATCCTCTGCCCCCTCCCAAGTCATCCTGATTTAATCCCTCCGTCTAGGTGTATAAGGGCATGGTTAATACTTAAATAGTATAGCCAACTGTTGGCTACAAGAAAGTGCCATGTCATCTGTAGCCAACATGTATAACAATGGATACTAAAAAACTAATTCTTGAAGATCATTTCCTGCAAAGCAGAATAAGAGTTATTTCTGCACAAGGTTTGGATGCAGGTTGAACAGTTGAACGCTTTTGTTTGCAAAAGATACTTTTTATCTATTTCACCCGGATGTTTGTGAGCTCTAGAGATGAAATAATATCCAAACAAACCTATCCAAATGAACTAACTGAGGCATATCCATCTTAATTTTCTCTTGCAAGTCATGCATGGTCCCTTCATCATGAAAATGCTCTGGCCGTCGCATAGATTTGCATGCATGGATAGCACCACCATATTTTCAACGCAGGAGCGAGCTCTATATTTCAGCCAAGGCATCCATGATTTGAGGAATTATGGTTGGGAATGCATGTAGAAAAGGGAGGAGAGTAATTTGCATGCGAGGCATTAAAGGAAGGGAGGCCAGCGGCTAGGCATTCAAAGAAGGCTGCATGCAAGATTACACGGGATCTAGATACTAGTCCCAAAACCAGTTCCTCTTTTTGCGGACATGCCTTGGTACGAAAGATTGACAAGTTAGGCCCTGTAAAAATGGATGGAGGGAGTAGTAGTGCGTGTAGAGGGCGGCGCTGCACGGGAGTCTCACCTCTCACCCCGCTCGTGGCGCGGCAGTAAAGCCGTCATATCACAAAACCCAACCACTCCGAGTAATAAGTGACCTGGTAAAATAAACGGACAAGCAACCATCACATCCCTCCGTCTTTTTTGCATTTCATCTCTCTGCATTTACTTTCTCTGGTTCATCTCGCACACTCAACCCCTAGCTACTACTCCTAGGGCCAGTTCTTTTGGCGGCTTCCCCAGCTTTTCCCACACGACTAGTCATAGTGGAGAGTAACAATAAGGCGCCTCACTCATTTATTTGGGATTCTAAACTACTATTCCGTCCTGGTTTATTCCTCACTGTCGTGGAATTGTCACGGCAGATGTCCTCTTGCAAGGACTTGATCGTGGAGCCATCGCAACTAGGAAGCTTAAAGGGGTTAATCGGGACAAAGGACACGCGAGGTTTATACTAGTTCAGCCCCTTACGGTGAAGGAAGGCCTACGTCTAGTTGGGTTGGAATTGCTTGAGGTTTCGATGACCAGGGAGCGAGATACGCTATGCCCGGTTCTCGATCTCTTGTTTCTTGTCCCTAAGCCGCCAGCGGGTCGTCCCCTTCTATACACGGGTTGACGCCCTACGGCTTACAGAGTCCCGGCCGGCTCATAAACAGTGTCCGGCTCAGTGACTAGTTATTTCTACCTTACAATACAAGTTGCGCCCTCATGGTGGCTTATCACCCTGGGCCCTAAATCGTCTGTGGGCCTTTAGACCCTTTACTGAACCGCCATCTTCACATCATGGTCTTGGGCTTCAGATGGGCTTCTCTTTGCGTAACCCGGCCCCTCCTGGCCGGCTTATGTACATAATTATATCCCCAACATTAGGCCCCAGATTGATTTGAACCAGTTCATGTCAATCTTAAAAAACCTTATAAACTAGCCCTTAGTCCTCTGTTTTGTGTGGAAATTCTAACCCGCCGTGACGTCATCATCTGGATCCGGGTCAAATCTCTATGACGTCATCTTCAATAAATTTCATATTTTAATCCATCATGTCCTCCAACGAATCTTTGCCTTTACTGACCATCCCGAGAATCGAGGCGTCGGGGCCGCTGGATAATGATGCTTTGGTCTCCTCGTTTTTTGCGCCGTCTTGGTCGATCCTTCCTTATAAATAGGCGCGACCTAGGTCCTTTCCCATTCTCCTTCTTCAGTCGTCTTCTTCCTTGCACCTCCTTTCTTCGCTGCTCAAGCTCTGCCGCCGCTGCCATCGAACCCCTCGTCTTCATCGACTCAGGCTGTTGCATCATCCTGATTCGGACCAGAAAACGACGGCGACCCTCCGCAGCTCGTCCCCTTTCTCAGATCTGCATTGGTACTGTTTTTTTAGTTCGTCGACGTTCACCGCCTCCTGATGCAAACCTCCATTAGCTCTCACCTCTAATCCCTTGCTCAGATTGTAAAAATAACATAGAACTGCTGCGGAGGATGTTTTGGGCTTATTCTGTATGAAAACAGATCTCATTTCGTTGTTTTTTTGGAAGCCCTCCTCGAGTATATGAACCTCCCTGTACTGCTTTAGGTCTAGAATTTTTTCCTTTGCAGAGCATTGTTTGATCCAAAAAAAATGATTGCAACTTGTGGAACCTGTTTGTTCCACACTTAAGCAAAAACTGCGTCTGTTGACTCTGTTTCAGCCATAGTAGTTCATGTGACCGGTTTAAGATAATACTGACTGTCAGCAATGCCTGCTTTTGGCGACTTTAAGACAATTTTCATCATCTTTAATACCTGCAGCTGTTTAAACATTATCACATAACCACCTGTATGTCATTTGGCCCCTACTTAAGCCGCCATCTCAAACAACCCAATAATGCTTATTCTCTAGGTTATAATAAACCGGAAAATTTCCTTTATCTTGTTGTAGGCTTCAACTTACTCAATGGCACCCAAAGCTGTGAAACCTCCGATTAACTGCAACTGGGTCCCATCCATTGTTACGGAGAGCAAACTGTCAGAGTTTGTAAAGTCCGGCCATCTGCCCAAGAAGGACCTCATGTATTATCGTGCTCCTGACCCGTCTGAAGAGAAATCTCAACCCAAGGAAGGGGAGGTGATCATTTTTACCGATCACATGAGCCGGGGATTTGCTCGTCCCAGTTCAAAATTCTTTGGAGACATTTTGCACTTCTTTGACTTAAGACCTCAAGACATCGGGCCCAACTCCGTGTCAAATATCTGGAACTTTCAAGTTTTCTGTGAGGTCTACCTTGGAGAAGAACCCAACCTACTTCTGTTCAGGGAATTGTTCTATTTGAACCAACAGAATGAACGGGCCAATGGGCCCAGTCTGGAGCTTGGTGGCATATCAATTCAAAGGCGGAGAGACTGCCTATTCCCTTATGCTGAATTGCCGAGTCATCCAAAGGACTGGAACCAGACATGGTTCTACTGCCAAGATACTTCTCCGGCTGGCGAAAATCCACTGCCCGGCTTCCGCGCATTACGCCTTGAACCTACTCACCCGCTGCCGGATAAGTTGACAGCTATTGAATGCCTGCCACTCACCGCCAAAATCAAGAGGATTAAAGCTCTTTTAGGGAACGGCTTAGATGGCATTGACTTGGTCCGAGTCTAGATTGCTTGGAGAATAATTCCGTTAAGCCGCCGCCCCGACTTAATGTGTAATTATTCAGGGGAGAAGGATGACCCTCAATGTCATAACCCTGACGACTTACCAGATGATGTAGTGGAAGCTACAACTCAGTCCTTGTTGAAAGAGGGCACAGTGAATAGTAATGCCTTCGGCTTACTACCTTTTTGCCAGAAGAACCCGGCCCCAGCAGTAAGTTTCCAGCCATCAGGTTATGTTTTATCATGTTAGGCTGTATTCTTGCGCATAACCAGTTATAACCTTTTACAGGCAAATGGTAGCTTCTAGAACACGTAATATGATCATGAGGTAGCCAAGAAAGCCAGGGCGGCCAAGAGAGCCGAAAAGAAAACCACCAAGCCCACCACCTCAAGGAAAAGGAAGCCAAGCGCCTCTGGGCTGTTTCAGCTTGATGATACGGATGATAATGAGGAAGAGGTAACCTTTGAATTTCCCTTTCTCCTTTATTTCTACCTTACTGATGCTAACCTTCTTTCAGGAAGACACGGGCAACAGCCAACCCATCGAGGAAGAGGTAATTGTAATCTCCTCCGACTCCGAGCTTCGGTCGCGTCAGAAAATTCAAAGAATAACCCGGAAAGTAAGATTTTCACATCCTTTGGCTTACCAAGATCCTGACTTTCTTTTGAAGCGACAGATTTATGAGAGCCGGAGGCAGACCTGGACCAGCAAAGACGCGGAACTCTCCTCCGGCTTACCTGATGTGACCAGGAAACGACAAACTGAGGTTATCTCCGATTTACACCTTCTTTTTCCTTTGGCGGGTTTCATTTGTTAGCCTCTCAATTATTTTAACTCCAACTATCAGGATATTTCACCTTCCTCCGGTGAGTCTATGCAGTCCAACATGCCAGCCTTCAAAACTGCTCCCGGGTAATATAAACTTGTTGTACCTTATGCTTTATTTTACTCATATTTGTTGTATTTAACCTGTCTACCTTTTCCACAGTGTGCAAGAAAAGCCCAGCAAAAGGGAAAAAAAGAATAAGCCGCCCCAAGAGCTGGTTGTGACTGAACCAGAGCTGGGCACAGCTGCTCCTGATGCCTCTGCTCACGAGCCGCCGCCTCAGCCGTCTCATGATGTTCCTATATCTTCCTCTGACCCGCCTACTGAACAAACTTCAACGATTCTGGTAACCCGGAGGCTCCTAGCCCCGCCAAGGCAAATGATCAGGAAGTTTAAATTCTCAAGACTCAGTTTGTTGAGCCAGCACAGCCGTCTGTACTTGCCAATGTTCTAAAGAGGAATTGGCGGAACGCCGGAAGGCCAAGATGGACGTCGCTGACTATACTCATTTGAGTATTGGAGAGATTGTCTCCGGCTATATCAATCAAGTACAAAGCAGCCGTGACCTAGAAATTGACATGGTGAAGCAGATACAGCAAAAATCTGAGGTATGACTTATGCTAGCTTACTTTCAATCACACTTACTGTACCAGCCCCCAAGTCTATTGCTTATGAATAAATATGCTGTAGACTTAGAAAAATTGTTAGAGCTACTTGCCCGGCTTAAAGAAAAAATAATTGAACCGGATGTAACACAATACCTTTAACTTGCGATATACATTAGCCCCCAAGTGCCAAAAATCTTTGCTTGCAAGATATTTGGGACTTAATATTCAGGACCGGCTTAATAATTTAGAAAGCTTCGGTATATATTAGCCCCGAAGTGTCAAGTATCTTTTCTTGCAAAGTGCTTGGGACTTAATAGTACTTACCATAACTTTTACTACTATCCGGTGCAATGCAGGCCACCATAATTAAATTTGAATCAGAGATTGCTGATTTGAAGAATCGCCTGGCAACCCAGGAAAGTGAAATTGAAAAGGCCAACTCCAAATTTGAATTCAGTGTCTCTGAACAAGAGAAGTTGAAGCAAAATTTTGAATCGGAGAAGAAAATTTGGGCTGATGAAAAGGCCGCACTGGTGACCCGGGCCGAGACAGCAGAGGCATCGCTTGCGAAAGCAACGGCCGAACTGTCTGACTTAAAGCGCCAGATATCTCGAATGGTTTCAGCAATCTTCGGTGAGTGACTTACTCAAACCTTAAACACTGCAAAACTCCTTGAATGACCATTTCAGTTGTCTCCTCTCACTCACCTTATGCTTAATAACGCAGGCCCCAGGAGCACATATCTTAAGAAGAACATGGTGATCAAGCTGAAGGCGGTTTATACTCTGGTGGAACAACTCTACACCGGGTCACAACATGCTCTGGCCGTTGTGGCTTTATCAAACGATGTTCCTTACCTCATGCAAGATGTGCTGAAGCGGCTTGCTGTGCTACCTCAGCGAATCCAAGAGTTAAGACGAGCATCTGCAAGAGCCGGAGCTATAGCCGCATTGAGCCGGGCCAAGGCGTGGCTTCCAGAACTAGACCCCGCTGATATTGCTCTTTGGTATGCCAGTTTAAAGGAAGATGGCACCGTGTTTAATGATAAGGATTTCACCGCCTGTGTGAAGGATATACGTCCGGTGGCTACTCTTATTGGGAATGATACTGAACTCACCAAGTGTCAGCCGGGTTATGACAACGAGAATCGGAGAATCCCCATGCTGCATTATGACGATGTCAGCTTGATCCCTCCAACCCGTAAGCACACCTTTGCTCCTGAAGTCGACCCAACCAGTTTAATAGATGATGAAGCTGAGTTTGAAGCCTTGAGTGGCATTGACTGGGCCTCATCATCCTTCCAGGACAAAGCAGCCGGCGGAGAGACGGAGAAGGATAACCCGGGGGCTTCAAGTCAACCCTAAGAGTAGCTTGTCAGGCGCCACCTGCTTATGTCATCATAGAAAACAATGCATCATTCAGACTCGGGGAGTCTTGTAGCAAAGTAGAAGATACCTTGAGTTTTGCTATGCCTTTGCGCATGCTTATGGCCCTTAATACTTGCATAAGCCGCCGCCATTATTCTCTATGTAGTTTGTATGAATCTGTTATGTCCTTTGCAAAAATACCTTGCATTGCCCTGTAGTGCTCACAGCTGTTTTTCCGGCTTATATAAACCAACCCCTGAGGGTAAACTTAACTCCTGAAAATTGGCACATATAAGTTCACCTGGTTCTTAACAACCTGATGTAACTAACATTAATTCTGGAAGATTGTAATGTATTCCATTGTATCTTCAAGAGGGTCACAAGATACCTAATGTTGGCACCTGTAAAATATGATGAACAAAATTCAAGGGTTTCTGATTCGAATACAATCAGTGACCCATTCCAAAGGGGTTGAGCTAAGATTCGGATACGATCTGTTAGCCCCCAGTGGTTGTGGCGATGCCAATCAAGTGGGTATCGATAGCTATGTTCTCTTTGGTTCGAATACGACCTATGTTTGAACAGGAAGCCCCCAAGTGACCATAAGAGTTGTTTAATGACGCTGATTCGAATACGATCAACGTCAGACTCAAAAGGAGTTAAGCTATGATTCAGATATGATCAAGAAGCCCCCAAGTGGGTTTGGCAGTATGCCGATCAAGCGGGTATCGACAGCTTTGTTCTCTTTGGTTCGAATACGACCTATGTTTGAACAGGAAGCCCTCAAGTGGTCAACGGCTAGATTCAGATATGATCATAAGCCGGACCAAAGGAAAGCCGGATTCAGATATATTCCGCTTCCCCTTGGTTATCTCCACCACCTGACAAGGAAAAACATATAAACCTTTTTGGGAGTGGAAAAAAGGATAGAGGTCCTGCTTTATTGCTTTATATAATATACATAGTATAACCATATACACATTAGAGCCGACGGCTTAAGTATAATAAGGCCGAAGATGAGCGATATTCCACGGCCGACGGGTCTCCTCCTCCGACTTACGCGAGTCTTTGTGCTCTCGAACATCGATAAGGTAGTATGATCCATTGTTCAGATTCTTGCTGACCACAAAGGGTCCTTCCCAAGGAGGGGATAGCTTGTGCATGTTAGATTGATCCTGGATGAGTCGGAGCACTAAGTCGCCTTCCTGAAAGGTTCTGGACTTAACCCGGCGGTTGTGGTAGCGACGCAGGTCTTGCTGGTAAATCGCCGAGCGTGCTATTGCCAAGTCTTGCTCTTCATCCAACAGGTCAAGTGCATCTTGCCGAGATTTTTCACTGTCTTCCTCAACATAAGCCGCCACACGGGGTGAATCGTGACGAATGTCACTTGGCAGGACCGCCTCTGCTCCATACACCATAAAGAAAGGCGTGTAACCCGTAAATCTGTTAGGTGTAGTATTGATGCTCCAGAGTACAGAAGGTAACTCCTCCACCCAACAACCCGGCATCCGCTGTAAAGGGACCAAGAGCTGGGGCTTGATACCCTTCAAGATTTCTTGATTGGCTCGTTCTGCTTGACCATTTGATTGAGGGTGAGCTACAGCTGAAACGTCAAGCCGGATATGCTCTCGTTTACAGAACTCTTCCATAGCTCCTTTGGAAAGGTTAGTACCATTATCAGTCATGATGCTATGTGGAAAACCAAAGCGAAAAATCACCTTTTTCATAAACTGGACTGTTGTGGATGCATCACACTTACTGACTGGCTACGCCTCCACCCACTTTGTGAACTTGTCAACTGCCACCAAGAGGTGAGTCTTTTTATCCTTAGATCTCTTGAAAGGCCCGACCATATCAAGCCCCCAGACTGCAAACGGCCAGGTAATTGGAATCATCCTCAATTCTTGAGCCGGCACATGGGCTCGTCGTGAGAATTTCTGACATCCGTCACATTTACTGACCAGGTCTTCCGCATCAGCATGAGCGGTCAGCCAATAAAACCCATGATGGAAGGCTTTGGCCACCAGAGATTTTGAGCCAGCGTGATGACCACAATCACCTTCATGAATTTCACGAAGGATCTCCTGACCCTCTGCAGGTGACACGCAACGTTGAATCACTCCAGTGATGCTGTAATGATGTAACTCGCCATTGACAATTGTCATGGACTTGGACCGGCAGATGATTTATCTTGCCAAGGTCTCGTCCTCCGGCAACTCTCCCCGGGTCATGTAAGCCAAATAAGGCACTGTCCAATCCGGGGTAACGTGGAGAGCCGCCACCAGCTGTGCCTCCGGGTCTGGTATTGCTAGATCTTCTTCTATAGGTAACTTAACAGAAGGATTATGCAAAACATCAAGAAAGGTGTTAGGCGGCACCGGCTTACCCTGAGACCCCAGCCGGCTTAAGGCATCCGCCGCCTCATTCTTCCTTCGATCAATGTGTTCCACTATGTAACCCTTGAAATATCCAGCCACAGCATCGACTTCACGATGGTAAGCCGCTATGAGGGGATCTTTAGAGTCCCACTTGCCTGACACCTATTGAGCCACAAGGTCTGGGTCTCCTAAGCATCTTACCCGGCTCAAGTTCATCTCTTTGGCCATCCGGAGACCATGGAGCAGGGCCTCATACTCAGCTGCATTGTTAGTGCAAGGAAACATAACCCGGAGCACATAACAAAATTTGTCACCTCGAGGGGAAGTTAATACAACTCCAGCCCCCGAGCCTTCCAACTGTGTGGACCCATCAAAGTGAATAATCCAATAAGTGTTATCGGGCTTCTCCTCAGGTGCCTGTAGCTCTGCCCAGTCGTTGATGAAATCCACCAAAGCTTGAGACTTAATGGCAGTGCGCGGCGCGTACTTCAGACCATGAGGCCTGAGCTCGATGGCCCATTTGGCGACTCATCCTGTAGCCTCTCTGTTCTGAATAATGTCTCCCAAGGGGGTAGAACTTACCACAGTGATAGGGTGACCTTGGAAGTATTGCTTCAGCTTCCGGCTTGGCATGAACAACCCGTAAACAAGTTTCTGCCAATGAGGATATCTTTGCATTGACTCGTTGAGTACCTCACTGACATAATAAACTGGCCGTTGAACCGGATGTTCCTTACCAGCCTCCTTGCACTCTACCACAATCGCCACACTGATGGCTCGTGAATTAGCAGCCACATATAACAGCAAAGGCGCTTTGTCAATGGGAGCCGCAAGAACCGGCGGCTCAGATAACTGCCTCTTCAAATCCTCAAAAGCAGCATTAGCGGCATCACTCCAGACAAAGGTGTCTGCCTTCTTCATTAATTGCTACAGTGGTAGGGCCTTCTCACCTAACCGTCTTATGAACCGGCTCAAAGCGGCAACACGACCCGCCAATCGCTGAACATCATTAATACATGCCGGTTTAGCCAAAGAAGTGATCGCTTTAATCTTCTCCGGATTAGCCTCGATGCCCCTGTTTGAGACCAAGAATCCCAAAAGCTTGCCTGCAGGCACACCAAATACACACTTCTTCGGGTTAAGCATCATTTTGTAAACCCGGAGATTGTCAAAGGTTTCTCTGAGATCAGATATCAAGGTTTCCGCCTCTCTGGATTTCACTACTATGTCATCCACATAAGCATGAACATTGCGCCCAATCTGATCGTGAAGATAATTCTGTACACACCGTTGATAAGTTGCCTAGGCACTCTTGAGCCCAAACGGCATAGACACATAGCAGAAGGCTCCGAACGGGGTGATGAAAGCTATTTTCTCCTGGTCCTTAACTGCCGTCTTGATCTGATGATAGCCAGAATAAGCATCCAAAAAACTCAAACGTGCACAACCTGTCGTAGCATCAATGATTTGATCAATACGGGGGAGAGCAAAAGGAGCAGCCGGACAAGCCTTATTTAGGTCCGTGTAATCCACACACATCCACCAGGTGCCGTTTTTCTTGAGCACGAGCACCGGGTTAGCCAACCATTCTGGGTGAAAAACTTCAACCATAAACCCAGCCGCCAAGAGCCGGGCCACCTCTTCTCCTATAGCTTTTCGTCGCTCTTCATTGAATCGCCGCAGAAATTGCCTGACCGGCTTATACTTCGGATCAATATTAAGAGTGTGCTCAGCGAGTTCTCTCGGTACACCCGGCATGTCAGAAGGTTTCCATGCAAAGATGTCCCGGTTCTCACGGATGAACTTGATGAGCGCGCTTTCCTATTTAGGATCCAAGTTGGCACTGATGCTGAATTGCTTAGATGAATCGCCTAGAGTGAAATCAACAAGCTTAGTCTCTGCAGCCGATTTAAACTTCATGGCCGAGTCATGCTCCGTAGTCGGATTCTTGAGAGAAGTCATATCTGCCGGGTCAACGTTATCTTGATAAAATTTGAGCTCCTCTGCTGCACAGACAGACTCGGCGTAAGCCGCATCACCCTCGTCACACTCCAGGTCCACCTTTGGGCTTCCATGCACAGTGATGGTACCCTTGTAACCTGGCATCTTGAGCTGTAGATACACATAACACAGCCGTGCCATGAATGGCAGAAATTCGATGATAAGCTGTCAAACATGAGAATTGGTCGACGGCCCGGGCGGCCGCAAGGGGTTCGCGTTGGCCGATTCATTAATGCAGCTGGCACGACAGGTTTCCCGACTGGAAAGCGGGCAGTGAGCGCAACGCAATTAATGTGAGTTAGCTCACTCATTAGGCACCCCAGGCTTTACACTTTATGCTTCCGGCTCGTATGTTGTGTGGAATTGTGAGCGGATAACAATTTCACACAGGAAACAGCTATGACCATGATTACGCCAAGCTATTTAGGTGAGACTATAGAATACTCAAGCTTGCATGCCTGCAGGTCGACTCTAGAGGATCTTCCCTGTTCCAGACAATAGGTTGTTCCGACCACCTCAAATAACGAGGGACTGCCGGTTCAACAGAATTCACAGCCCTCTTATGAACTTTCTGATCACGTTTACACAAACTTGTGGTGAACACGTGATGCTGCCCACTGCATAACTATTTTGGATGGCTCTGATAACCCGACTGCTACTGCTGCTGACCTCCTTGACCAGACAGCTGTTGATTATAACCACCCTGGTTTCCCTGGAAACCAGATCCTGAACCACTGCCCGGGCCATGAAAGCCGCTGGCTCCTGAACCGTCGCCTGGGCCTTGATTGCCATCAAATGTGTTAGAATTCTTGAAAGCTTTCATGATTGCGCAATCTTTCCATAAATGAGTCGCTAGTCGTTCCCGGGTGCCGTGTTTCAGGCAGGGTTCATTGAGTAGTTTCTTGAGAGACAGACCTGACCCACCAAACCGGGGTGGCTTTCCTTTGCGCTTCTGATTGTTACCCTGTGCATTGGGCACAAATTTTGGGTTACTCTCCGCCTTACGCTTATTGCCTCCTTGACTCGCCGGGTTATGCTGCTGACCCTTTCCATTGCCGTTCTTCTTTCCCTTCCCTGTCTTTTCCTCATCAGACTCGGGATCCTTGGTACTATCAGAATCGGCATACTTCACTAAAGCCGCCATCAGCGTCCCCATATCGTTGCAATCACACTTAAGGCGCCCCAGCTTCTGTCTCAGAGGCTCAAAGCGGCAATTCTTCTCCAGCATGAGAACTGCTGAGCTGGCATCCATCTTGTCAGACGAATGTATTATATCTTTGACCCGGCGCACCCAATGAGTCGTAGATTCACCTTCTTCCTGCTTACAATTTGTCAGATCCACAATTGACATAGACTGCTTGCAAGTATCTTTGAAGTTATGGATGAAACGGGCTTTTAGCTCCGCCCACGAACTAATGGAGTTGGGTGGCAAACCCTTTAACCAAGAACGGGCCGTTCCATCCAGCATCATGGTGAAATATTTAGCCATCGCCTCATCACTAACCTCTAGCAGCTCCATGGCCATCTCATAACTTTCAATCCATGCCCCAGGCTGTAAATCGGCCGTATAATTCAGCACCTTCCGAGGCCCCTTGAAATCCCTGGGCAGACGTACATTACGTAGAGCCGATACCAGACAAGGAACTCCTCCGGTTCTAGTAGCAACTCCCGCTTCAACGGAAGTCATCGGGTAAGCCGGTGAGTTCTTTTGGGCTGCTAGTTGAGCCGCCAGCTGAGCCGCCCGCTCGTCCTCCTGACGTATCCGATCCTGAACCGGGTTATACCCGCCGGGCTGGTTCCGGTGCTGAGCGTTACTTGACAAGGCCTCTGACTCCATGTGTCTATTGTAATTCGGGCTCCGATTTTGACGAGGCGGAGCTAACCAAGGCGGAGGGGTCGAGTGAATCCTATCCCGGCTGTAGGAGTAGGTTTCTTGCTGAGCCAGGGCTGTTTGGACAAGTTCTCTGATCTTCCGGGTTTCCACCGCTATCAGATCATCCCCATCTACCGGGAGAGCCGCCAAACGTGCTGATGCTGCGATTAAGTTCTCCATGGGGCTGGAGAAGTGACCCTGCAGTATTGGTACATAATTGGGCGGTACCATATTGCTGTGAGGCGGTGCCATCCCCTGAGGCCAGACTGGACCTCCCGCTCCGGATGTAATAAGCTGATTCGCACCTGGCGGGTTACTTGGGCCGGCCCCGGGTGTAGCAAAGAGATTCCGAGGATCATAATTCTGAGGTAAACAGGACTGAGTTTTCTGATGTCTCCTCCTCATTACATCATTAGATGCGTTCAGGCTCAACGTGAGCTGCAAGGCCTCTGCCTGAAGTTGCTGCGCCCGTACGTCCAAAGCCGCCCGCTCTGCTGCTAATCTAGCGTCCTCAGCTGCTAAGGTTTCTTTGACCCGGGCGATCTCTTCACGAACCTGTGCCACCTCAGCCTCATGCTCAGATTGGTTCGCAGGGATGACTGTAACAGTTAACAAAGCCATAAGCTTATCCATGAGATCCATCAGCACCTGAGCCGGTGAGCGCACAGGGCCTCCTGCCCCGGCTGCTCCTAACCTGGACGTTATCGCCGCTGAAGCCATAGAATTTTGGCCGGGTTGAGTACCAGCCATGAAGACTCCTGCCCGGTTTGGCGACTCTGAGAGGTCCGGAATAGTGCTGCCATCAGAACAGCCCCCAAGCACGCCATCTTGAACTTGATGCAGCGAATCTGTTGAGCCGGCGGATGACTCATCGTCAGAGAGGATGGCCGGCTCACCATCACCTTCAGATCCTTCAAGAAGTTCACCTCCATGGATGCAACCCACAAAGGCACGCTTCTCGACGGGTTGAGCTCGGTCGGGTTTCGCACGCTGAGCCGTCTCGACAAGGTCGGTGCAGCTATTCGGCTCAGGGCCCGGCTCACCAATCCGGCCGATGAAGACGTGAATTCCGCCAAAGGGGACCCGGTAGCCGTACTCAATTGAACCGGCGTCGGGGCCCTAGCCTTCGTCGTCGATGTAGCTCTTGCCGCGATGACTCATGGTCATCCGGCCAACTGCGTATCCCTTGAGCCCTTCGAAGCTGCCCTTCAAGAACTCGAATCCACCGTGCGCTGGCCCCACGGTGGGCGCCAACTGTCGTGGAATTGTCACGGCAGATGTCCTCTTGCAAGGACTTGATCGTGGAGCCATCGCAACTAGGAAGCTTAAAGGGCTTAATCGGGACAAAGGACATGCGAGGTTTATACTAGTTCAACCCCTTACGGTGAAGGAAGGCCTACGTCTAGTTAGGTTGGAATTGCTTGAGGTTTCGATGACCAAGGAGCGAGATACGCTATGCCCGGTTCTCGATCTCTTGTTTCTTGTCCCTAAGCCGCCAGCGGGTCGTCCCCTTCTACACACGGGTTGACGCCCTACGGCTTACAGAGTCCCGGCCGGCTCATAAACAATGTCCGGCTCGGTGGCTAGTTATTTCTACCTTACAATACAAGTTGCGCCCTCATGGTGGCTTATCACCATGGTCCTAAATCGTCTGTGGGCCTTTAGACCCTTTACTGAACCGCCATCTTCACATCTTGGTCTTGGGCTTCAGATGGGCTTCTCCTTGCGTAACCCGGCCCCTCCTGGCCGTCTTACGTACATAATTATATCCCCAACACTCACCATTGTAATTTGTGCTAAATTTTGACCAAAGAGTTAACTGGTTTTTCCTGACCATTGTAATTTGTGCTAAATTCTGACCAAAAACTTGACACAGATTACAATGGGGACCAATCTAGAAGCCTAAAAGAACTGGCCCCTGGTACTCCTACTAGTAGTAGTTCTCAAGTTGGAATTCCAATTGCACGGCACAACCTGTTAGGCAAAAAATTCGATACAGGATGTAGGAAGTAGTTTGGGAATTTGCATGCCTTTCCAACCAGTGAGATACTCCGTACAAAGTACGACAGAGAAATAACCATAGAGAAGGAAGCTAAAAGTAAACAATCAAACGAGCATTTTTGCATTTGTTTTGCCTTGAATCATTTCACAAGCTTGACTAGTGCTGTTTTTCCACTTTTACAAAAACCGCACCGTAATGTTAAAACGTGCATTTGCACATACATAAGTAATAGTAGTACTCCCTCCATCTAGGTGTATAAGTCTTCCCTCCTTCTTGGTCACGGTGCACAACCGAAGATGACTTATTGACCTGGACGGAGGGAGTAGCACAGTCTGCAAGCATATATCGAGAGAGACGTGTAGTGTGATAGTATATAGTAAAGTTTGTGCTATATGCTTAATTAAGGACGCTAAAAATTCCTGAACGTTCAGGATTTATCATTTGCATCCCAAAACTAATGAGATCGCCTTACGAAACAAAAATTATACTCCTCCTAAAAGCCACGGCGCTCGCAGGAGCGCTTGCGGCGCGCCACGAGTGCCCTGGTGCGCGGCCGTTTCCCAGCACACCGACACAACACCTCTTCCTCAGCCTCGCAACTCACGAGGTGCTGAATGGAGGCTTGCCGGTGGGCGAGCGCGATCTCACTGGTGTGGTGATCCGGTGCCAGTAGGTACTCCTCCTCGCTGGAAGCGTGCACCCGGTCCACATACCGCCAAACGTAGATGAGGCGCTTGGGCCCGACTGACTCAGGGCGTCGGCACGGGCGTCCTCCGCCACCCTCACGGCCCTCGCACAAGCCTTCTACTAAAGTGCCAATTGCCCGACTCTCTCGGACGCGACATAGGCCTCCCAGGCAGCTTGTTCTGGGATGCGCTTCTCTTCCTCGGCCTTCTTCTCCGCCTCTATTTTGGCGCGCTGTGCTGGAGGCAAAGCCTCCCACAAGGCGACATCCATTTCTTTCCAAAGCTCCTCAAGGCTGGGGAGGCTCGGCGGGCGGCATGGCGTTCTCCTCGTAGCGGGGAGCCGAAGCGTCCTCCAGCGCGTGCGCTGGCGAGATTGGGAACACCGACGCGTCCACCTCGACGCGTCGCGGCGAGGAGCGGAACGCCGATGCGTCCTCCTCGACTAGTGGCGGCGAGGAACGGAACGGCGACGCTTCGCGTAGCAGCGAGGAGCGGAACACCGATGCGTCCTCCTCAACTAGTGGCGGCGAGGAACGGAACGGCGACGCGTGACCGTCTGCGTGGTGCTGCGAGGGGCTCCTAGGGCCTGGGAGGGGCGATGCCATGGTGGTCGACGTGAGAGGGAGGGGGAGGAGATAGCAATGAACGTGAACGTGAGGGGGAGGAGATAGCGATGTCGTGGGAGGCACAGTATTTATAGTGAGCAATGGCACACCTACGTAAGCTATGGACTGAGCTGCACTGACTTAACTGCAGGTCCAGTTGCATCACTGACATGTGAGCCAGACCCATGTTGGGCCCATATGTCAGTGACTGAATGCACCTGCAGTTAAGTAACAGCTACGTGGGCATATTTGTTGGAATAAATTACGGGGGAGCGAAGGGGTGGAAATATTGCTGGTCACAACGGATTGGACGAGTGGAGGGAGGAGAGTCATGCATGCAAATTTTTTCACATGGGGTGGAGTGGTGGGACCGCCGGAGGGAGAAGGAGAGTTTGGCAGGCATATTATTTCCACACATGGAGAGGAAAGGATTTGGAGACGAACGGGCTTCCTGCAGGTATGGGGAACGGTGCATAATAAGTCATCTTGCATGCCGGGCTAGGTATAGTCTCAAGTCAATAAAAACAAACACGCCCCACACATGTTCATATTTCAAGGTGCACTAAATTATTGCATGTGATGATTAAGGCTGGCCATAATGGTGGTATCTTAGCACACGGGAATAGCAAACATGCTGATGTGGCAAATAATTAAAGAAGAGAGGGGGTTAGAGTAACTAGTGTTCATGCATGCATTGGTAAACACATTTTTTTGTGGAGAACGACAGCACTAGTTGAGTACTTTTGCAGACTTCAAAAACTATTCCACAATGTGTCAACATTCACAATGTCAAATCAATATTTTTACACTCATTATAAAACGTAGTTCTTATACTCATTATAATCAGTACTCCCTCCGTCTAGGTGAGCAAGTCATCTTAGATTTTGCACTGTGACCAAGGAGGAGGGGAAAACGAGAGATCTTAATGTTTATTTGCTAATTAATAGCATTGCATGCAATGAACTAACCACTGCATGTCGTCTTTGGTAGTCTCAAGTCATTAAAAGCATGCACACCCACATCTCCTATTGGTTGATATGTGAAGAAACAAGAAACGAGGTAGAACTTAATGCACCGCGCCTAAGTGTTTTGCGAATATTGTATCGAATGAGTGTACTGGTGTGGCTGGTTAATTAATATAAGGTGGTGTTCAAAAAAAGTATAAATTTGGTCAAGCACTTTGCAAACGGTTGACGGGAGTAAAAAGGACGAGAGGGAGTATCATGCATGCGGAGTAGGCAAAAAAAATTGCTTTTCTAAAAAAAGGCAAAAAAAATTGCTCATTTATAGCCGGTCGAAGTCTCCAAGGGCATGACCGCGCGAGGGAGGCGAAGGTCATGGGAGGCGCGACGTTTGATGGAATTAAGTGAAGTTACATCCACGCGCCGGCATGGCATGCGAACAGGCAGAAGCTATACCGTCAGGCCTACGATATGGGTCTAGTAGACATGACATCTAGTGGGTCCCGCATAGTTCTCGAGAACTCTTTGGGGGCTTGCAGCTGTTTATCCACTGGGAAAGCTAGCAACCCCACGCCGTTCGCACGCCCTACTCGTCCCCGTATTCTACCTTACAACAGTTTGCTCCCAGTCGTCCCGTCCTTTCACATTAGTTCGCTCCCAGTCGTCCCGTCCTTTCACATTAGTTCGCTCCCAGTTTTTTTGCGGGGTACAACAGTTCAACTTCTCCTAACCCTCCTCCAAAATCCATGGCCTCCCAAATCTCCATGGTCGCCGTTGAGTACCAGGTTAGAGCCATCACCGGCTATCAGTTCATCGTCATCTACACACGTGGATCCGAGACGGTGAAAGCATGGCTTGCTCGCTTCCTACGCATGTTCAACAGTTCAATGGATGAGTGGGTTGCTGGGCTAGATGTTGAGTACACCACAGTCCTGGAACGAGAGAAGGATCTAAAGGACGAAGAGAGGAAGAAGCCCGCCGTGATCCAGGTTTGCGTACATAACGTTTTCTTGGTCTACCACATATACCATGCCGACATTGAGTGCCAGGATTTTAAGAACTTCCTCAAGGACAAAAGAGTGAAATTCGTTACTGTAGGCTTTAAGAACGACAGTGACGTCCTGCGTCTGATAGGTCTTGTTGTAGGCCAGCCCTTCGATCTCTAGAAGGCAAGCCTGGTGTCCTGCTCTCAACCTTCAATGCTGACCCTGGCAGCAGCCATGATTGATCCTTCGTATGCTAAACTGAAGAAACTTCATCACGATTTTCATCATGCATGGGAGTCGAAGACATTAGATGAATATCACATCTTGTACACAGCAATGGATGCCTACCTTTGTTTAAATATCTACAAGGGTTGGATGAAGAAGCAGAGCTCAGTGTCTGGTTCAAGCAAAGAAGCGTCGGCGAAGAGGAAGAGGAAGAGGGATGAGGACGAAGTCGAGGACGTGGACTCGGACTCCAAATAGGTGGCAGTGCCGTCGCTCATGCTGGTTCTACTCCAGTGTCAAGCGGACTAGTTTCTTATTAGTTTATATTCAAGGGTGTGTTGTGCTAAGGCCCCAGCAGAACTATGTTTATGTTCTTTCTAATTATTTGAACACTTTAGTATGTACAGTAGTACTAGTACTATGTCTTACTACTGTTCTTCTTGCAGTTGGTACTACTGCTCGTATCTTCGTGTTCCTACTGTACTTAATAGGTTCATACTAGTAGTATAATTTGGGTTAGTCGATTTGTGAAAGAATTTCGACGGAGCGAAGGAAGAAGACAGCAGAAGAGGTGGAAGAAGCCCTTCTAGCCATCCATGTTGCATGAAACGGCTCACATGAGTCGACTGACCCAAATTGCTCCTTCAGATTGCAGGATCTACGTGGCATTCAAGGTCTCGAAGGTAGATTCCGCGTCCGCACCCGGTTTGTGGGCTCGACGCGTGCACAACCGGCTTCCGCCGTGACAGCCACCATGCGTGCCTCCTCCGCGCGGGCGGAGACGACAATGACACGCTAGTTCCTCCTCGCCGGCGTGCTGTAGCACGCACTCGTCCTCCTCTTCGTATGCTGCGTGCATAGACACGGATCCACCAGCTGCTCGCGTGCTTGGCAACACGGCGGCATCGCGAGGAGGGACTGTAGATGACGTGAGCGGGTGAGCCTTCGGCTTCATGGCACAGGGATGGCGGCGACACGGCGGTGATGGGCGAGAAATTGTTGGCCGGAGCAGGCAGCCGCCGGCATGCGCAATGGCGGCGGCGGCATATTGATGAGGGCGCGTGTGGGAGCTTACTTCAGTTTTAAATATAAGGTTGGCGAAACTTAAAAGAAAACCGTACAAGTACACGTAAACATTAGATTTAGGCAGCGCTTTTATTAGTTAGTAACACAGCCATGATACAGAATCCTGTGCAAGCGCGTGAACCGCGGCCGCGCAGTCGATCGAACGGTGCGTCACCGTGTCGCGCTCGAAGGACATCAACCGAACCTTTTTGTGTGTGTGAAAACAATCCTCGAGTATTACTCAACTTTTTTTTCCTGTGAAAGTTCTTGATGCTGCAATATTTCCATATATTTGAATTTAGCTGCAGTTCGTGTTTATTTCGATTTGGACATTTTAGGTGCGCCCTAGTTTTTTTAATACCGGCTTTGTGTGTGAGACTGGGAGAGAACGTGTGTATGTGTCCATATGTGTGTTGTGGCGGAAGGGCAATGTGGAGACGGTGTGCGTGTGATACAGACATAGAGAGGTGTGAATGTGCAAATGATCATGCATGAGTGAGACATAGACAGATGCCGATACGTTGTGTATACATGAGAGAATGGTCTTCTAGTTTACATGTGTGTGTGTGTGTGAGAGAGAGACTGAGAGAGGAGCATCCGTAACACAACAACCATCTCTCTCGATTCGTCCGTTCCTCGCACGGTTGCATGCAACACATGCATCAACACGCACATTTTGACACCCTCACCCGGCCCCTGTCCACCTGAAGGCCCGCACAATCTCTTTGTGAATACCCATTTCTCTCCTTAGGTTTGTTTTCTCTCAATATCTGACACACACACACACACAGAGACACACGCAGCACAACACACACACACACTCCCCCGAGAACACAATTCATCCCCATCCAAGGTTATACGGAGACCACTCTCGCTTGTGCTTCTTTGCACCCCAACATGCACAACACCTCAATCTTCAAAGAGGGAAACAAGCAGATCGAAGACGGCGACCACACCGCGCTAGAGAATGCGGGGTCATTTGGAAGCAGGGTGATGTGACGACGGCTGACTAACTCCTCCCCCCGCCCTCTCTCTCTCTCTTGCACAAAATTACCAATCCCTCTCTCCCCCGCACAAGATTGTCAATCCCTCAACCCACGAGATCCTTCCCCTCTCGTCCATGTTTTTCCTGCTCTCTCATCAAACATGTTGTCTCTTCTCCTTCGATGTATACAGAATCCAGATGCACACGCATCTCATGTATATTACATGTATGCATCTTTCTCACAGACCTAACTTCTTCCTCTCTCTTTCTCTCTCTCTCTCTCTGTGTCTCGTTAGGTTTGGTTCCTACTCTCTCGTCCACATACATACAATCTTTCCCGCCCTATCTGCTCCATCTTCAAAAGCTCTCTCTGCACGTTTCATTCACACATTGGGATATGTCAAAATGTTGCTTCTATAATGGCTGATGTAGAGTTATGGTTGTTCTTGTTGCATCCTACAAAGTAATAACTATGAAATGCATTTAGATTCTCATTTGACTGGGATTATGTGAGTTTGAGCATGTTGTGAAGTACTATAGACCATGTATACATCTTGGGATTCGACAATGATTGTAACTATTGAATTGTATAGACCATTACATTCGAAGTCAATAGCCTAAGATATTTATTTCACAATTTCAACAAATGATTAGTTCACTACAAACTAAGAAAACAAATGTGTACTCCCTCCGTTTTTATTTAAGTCCGTGTATTAGCATTGGTCAAAGTCAAGTTTTGTAAACTCTCAGAAAGCTTATAACAAAAAATATTAACATATACAATAACAAATAAATACCATTAGATTCATTATTGAATGTACTTTCACATCATACATATTTTTTATGGTAAATGTTTATATTTTTCTATAAACTTGGTCAAACTTTAGGAAGTTTGACTTCGGTCAAACCTAATAAGCAGAGTTTAGTACTACTACTCGCTAGTTGCTTAGCCGAATCACTCAACACGACACACGGGGAGTCTAGTGTCACAAAATTTTGAGGTCGGTGGGAAAATCTCCCACGACCCTGATTCGAGCAGTGGGAAGTTACCATCATAGCCTTCGGAACAGGCCTACAGATGACGCTTGGTAGGGGGCTGTTTTCGTAACTTTAGGTTCACCCTACCCAGACAACCCCACCCCGGCACCTAGAGTAGTACACCTGAATACTCCCCATTTTCTATCCCCACCGCAAAATAGACTTCTCCATGGCACCGCAGCCTTCGTGCTCCTCCCCTTTACATCGGCGCACTCGTCCACCACAGCATATCTGCCACATCGACAACCTCGTATGCCGCACTGGAGCCGGTCCACCGTCGTCATCGTACACGGAGCCTCTTCCCCGACATCATCTTCCACGGTCTCGGATCTGCTTCCCGGAAGCCGACGCCAAGCGCAGAAGTACCACCGTCATGGACAATGAACTGACTCCCGTTGCCAACCATGACTCACAGAGGCCGCCGCGACCATCGTTCTCCTCCTTGATTGGTAACGTGTGTATTGAATCACTTAGCAGTACATGTGCAGTTTCATACCTACCCTTCAAATTTCCTGGGTGATATTGTTCCCGTAAAAGTAATTGGTTATAGCCTCCATTGTCCAACAGAATATCAGCTTGTAATTGTGCGTCGCACCTGTATCGCGCTGTGCTTGGGTAGGTTTTTCATCTGTAACCAGTAGTGTGGCAAATGATGGAAAGGTTTTTTGAACTAGCAAAATGCCCATGCGTTGCACGCATCAAGATGCATTTGTATGAGTAGTTTATCTTGTTGGAGATGCTCTAACATGGCAGACGAGTGCTTTAATGTTGCCGACAAGATGCGCGAGTATTACTAGTAGTATATTTTTCTTGCCATGTTGAGATTTTAAAACCACGAGTGCGAACATGCAGAGGAGCAATGAAGACCAAACACGGGATATTCGGGACATCTTCAAGGAGCATGGCAAGTTAAAGAGGAGCTGCACCGAACCTGTAAAACGAGCTTTGGTAAGTAACACCCTTTCAATTACTTTCGTGTAGCCTCGTGTTCTTTGATGTGTATATGTTGTAGTTTCTGTTTCTCTTAAGCATGGTGTTCTAAGATGTGTAATAAGAAGAGTCTTAATCGTCCTAATGCTTTCGTTTTTAGCTTGATGTAGGAAGTGGGTGTTCTCACCTTGTAGTCTGTTTTTATTTATTTTTTCCTTTTGAATTCACTTCTCCAAGTTCTGTCTATCTGGCTTCTACTAAATGGATCAAGGTTGCTCTGAGTATTGATCTAAAAAAGAAGTAACTTCATGTCAGGATGCAGTTCCTGCGAGGAGGGAAGTATGGTCAACCTCGAGATCATGTTTCCAAAATGAGGTTGGATTCCACACAAGGTGCCAGTTCCCTAATGATGTTGGATTAGACACAAGGTGCAAATTCCCAGATGATGCTGGATTACACACAAGCCAGGTGGAGTCGTCAGCCCTTGAGAATGTAGCTGAGTTCCTGAAGAAGCGAAAAGAGCAATCGGATGCTCTCTTCACCCAAGCCAAAGAAGAGATGGAATAAGCCAGAAATAAGCTAGCAGAGGCAGAGCAGGCTAGGCGTCTCCTGCTATCTAAAACTATTGTCAATACAAAATTTCCTTCATAATAGCTAGGTTCAAACGTTTATCCAGTCAGCATGCCTGTTGTGATGTCCGTGCATCTACTGATGTGGCACAAAATGTTTTTTCTGGGTCATGTAATAACATCAATTACTTTCCAAACAATAACAGACGAAGCATTGGACATGGTATAGTTCACGCGCAAGCCCGATATTCCAAGTTCAACTTCCACATCAAACTCATGTTCACAGATATCTGCACATTCATACATAATGTCCACAACCATGTTTCACTTCAAAGCCAAAAAAATGTGAGGAGAGTTATAAATAAAGAAAATCCTCTACTAGTTCCTGCTACCAGTGCGAGCACAACAAGTCAATACCATGTGTAAATTAATTACATTTTAGTCATTTTTTGTGTTCTAAAATGCATGCTGGCTCGCGGAAGGACGTGTTGCCGGCAGACGCGCGGATTCAATGAAGGCAGGCAGGGCAGTCTTATGCTGGTTGCACGCGGCGAGGAGGGGTGCTCAGCCGGGGCTGCAGCGAGTGCGGCCCTCTTGGCCGGCGCGCCAGTTCAATGCCTGTGCTATGAGAGGTCGCGTCCATGTCAGAGCAATCACTCCCTCCAGTCGTTTTTTGTTTGGGTATAACAAAATCTCGTTTTCCATTCACATTTTACTAGTAATGTTCGTGGACAAACTTTGACCCAAAGTACGATGGGGACTATTAAACCAGAATGGAGGTAGTAGTTATTTTAATCAAAGAAGGGTTTCCCCTTCCGATTTTCATTAAAGAAAACCAGCAACTAAATCTAAACCATAGTATTTGCCCTAGAACTACCAGGTTCAACATCTCGCAACATAAGCCCATACAACCTCCATCGAAAAAAACAAACCATACAAACATACGCCAAGGAGGTACGTAGTACTATGAATTCCATTGTCGCTCCATACCAATCGTTCTAAAAACTACTTACTACTTATAACACGCCATTGAAAATCGGAACTCTTAACCACGCTAAAAAACGATATTTTAAACGTGGCTACTCAATCTGTGGCAACTGGCGAGCCACCGTGCTCCAAGTCGTTCACCTGTGGTCAACTCCTACAGATCAAATTATCACGCGAGCTGACAATTCCTATAAAGGTGCTCCACCACGTACCCGGTACCTGCGGATGTAGCAATCGTGCCCCTAGGGTTTTAGAGTTTATTTGTTAACATCACCTTTACGTAACACTCATGTGTGCGATACAGCGAGAGGCCGACTGCGTGCGTGCGCCTCTTCTCTTCGTATATGTACTCCACCATTTGTCTGGTGTCCAAAAAATTATAATAACTACTAGCAATGTGCCAATGCGTTGCCACATGATCAAAGTAGATTAATACAGTGGCGGAGCTAGATGCAGACTACGCCTAGGGCTGTGCTATGTTGAGTGATAAACTTCTATGATTTTCTATGCTTTGCATGAAGAAATTACAAAGGAAATTGTTTCTAGGCCTGGGGCAATAGCCCTAGCTGCCCCAGGGCTGTCTCCTCCACTGGATTAATACATATTCGCCGATTTGATAGAAAAAAATTCTAGCTTTGAAATACGTATATCACTAAAAATATGTTATGTTTCACTCAAAATATATTCCTTTGGCGGTTTTGATGAGATAAGGGAGGAATGTTGTTGGTTTCAAGATTCGAGAAGTGGTATATGTCTAATTTCTACTCTTACTAGCAAGATGCCCGTGCGTTGCATGGAACATCAGGATCTTGTGGGAGAAAAGGATGAACGAGGGAAGGCCTTATCTGCAAATGTGGTGAAGAGTGCGGGTAAATTGCCATATTTTCCTTCCTATCCGTCAGATATAAATCAGACGACCTACATTGCAGGATGGCAGGCCCACCATAATCACTAACTCTATTTTTTATCCCTACTCTTATAATAAGCATTGTCGGTGATGATCGTGTCCCTGCCATCCTGCAATATAGGCCGTCCAATCTATATCTGACGGATAGGAAGGAAACTATGGCAATTTTGCAAAAAGATACCCACACCCCTCTCCACATTTGCAAATAAGGCCCTCCCTCGTTCATCCTTTTCCCCCACAAGATAAACTACTCATACAAATGCATCTTGATGTTCCGTGCAATGCATGGGCATCTTGTTAGTTGTTGCAAAAAGCCCATGTGTGTGAGAGAGAGAGGGCGAGTGGAGGAGGACGGAGTGCATGTGTGACAAAGACACAAGGAGTGTGTGTGCGATAGGTATCAGCTTAAAATGAGGCGATAGTGTGTGTGTGCACGATCGAGAGGGCGTGTCTCAAGAAGGGAAGAAAAATCTACATAGATACAAGGAGCGGGATAGAGACATGTATGCGATGGTGGAAGCATGAGTGTGCGGGTGTATAAACCTATCTAGAGGCTAGCTAGTCGATAAATGTTTGTGAGAGAAATACGAGTCGGGGTGCGAAAGAGAGAGTTTTGTGTGTGTGTGAGAGAGACGGTAGTCGGGAAGGGGAGTGGAAGCAGGAGTTGTGAGTGTGTGTCTGTGTGAGAGAGAGAGAGAGGAGACGGTAGTCGGGGTTGTCTGATCGGTAAACAAATGAATAATGTCAGTCTAGGATGGCGACGAAAAGGAGACCGCAACAAATGTTGTGTCTATAGGAGAGATAGAGAGAGTAATTTTAGTGGTATGAGTCATATGTAGAGACATATAGGGTGTGTGAGAGAAACCCATAGAGAGAAAGACAAAGTGAAAGACGAGTGGAGATTGTGTGTTTGGTGGTGAAAAAGAAAGCTTAGGTACCGAGTGATACCAGAGAACAGTAGAGACGTGAGAGATGATGAAACTGTGTAATGTATAATGATAGGGAGAGTGTGACACTTCTCAAGGGAGACCTCGAGAGACCATGTTTGCGAGGATAGGAGCAACATGAAGTGAGCGTGCGGGTGAGCTGGAGAAAAGAGAGTGATAGCTACCTGAAGGAGCATGCATGCGAGAGGGATGGTCGTGAAAGGAGTGAACAAAAAAGGGATTCAAATATTTGAATTCGAGATGATGATACATGTAATCCATACTTGAACCAAAATTGATCTATCAAACATGCATACTCATATGAATTCACGCACATCTATGTTATTTAATATGTAGATATTACTGATCCATACATTTTAGTAGAACATAATTAGGATAAATTTTTTCGAATTCAACCTTAAGATTTCGAGATCGTTGTATTTGTAAATCATATTATACATATAAAGGAGCAGAATTCTTTGTTGTGCTTTTGAAAGTATATATATAAAAAATGATGTATATAGAATGTAATTCCAATTGAAAATGGATCCCGCCTAAAAAAAGAATACAAACGGGATTCGAATTGAGTTGGCACGGTAAACATGCACTCTGCAAAATTTGAACGAAGTGGGGGAAGTCCCAGTAAATGCCCGAAACCAAAATCTGCGAGATGGAAATCACTACTGCCTATCCCTGCCACGCAAAGCCTATATGCTGGATTTCTATAGGTTTCGATAGGGGTAGGTTTGTAATTTCACCCAAACGTGACGTAACCGCCTCTCACCCGGATTCATACACGGTGGGCGCCAAAACACAGTGTGTCCTCGGCCGAAATCGACTCCCTCCCCGATTCATATTCATACACGGTGGGCGCCAAAAACAAACTCTCGTCGGCAAATATTCGGTGTATGCGAGATTAACGTCCTATCCCCAACCGACTAGTGTTGTTGTGATGTAGTAGAAATTTGAAACGGGGGCTAAGTTTGTAAATTTCCTTGCATTTGAGACAAGCGCACCCTGAATACATGGTTCCCCCCTTCCTCTCTACCTCCCTTTTCCCCATTCGTACTCCATGGGTGCCAAAACACCCTCTCCACCCCACCCTCCTCCGTCCGCCGCCGCCGTCCGCCACCCCATCCACCGCCGTCCTCCTCGGCCATGCCGGAGCTGATACCCTGACGCCTCCGTCCATTACAAGAGATCGACCTCTCTCATCCACGACTTCGGACCGGGATCCTTGCAACCCGTCCTCTCGCTTCATCCCCGCCGTCGTCCATCGTGCCGGCGCCGCTCCTACGACCGTCTCGTCCACCGCGCCCCGCCGCCACCGTCTACCCTCCTAGATCTGCTTCCACGCCATCGACAGCCATCGCTACTGTAGCACCATCAAATTCTCAGCAGATGCGTACACGGCGCCGCACCAGAGGCGGTAATCTTTCGTATCTGCTCAACTTATTTATCGCAGCAAGAAAATAGATCGCCACTGCTTTACTCTAATTTCTTGTCTTGGTTGCGAAGTTGCCTTTGTTCGGTTTGCACCTTCAGATCCTCCATGGCATGCTCAACACCATACTCTCAATGCTCATGGTTTTCCCCTTTTATATTCCACACTAGTTAAATCACAGTAGACTAAATTTCAAAATTGGGTCAGTCGATTTTTCAGAGCTCGCCGGAGTTCGCCGGAGCAATCGAAGGGGATCGGGTGGGGACGATGGTTGTGGGGGGCGGTGGTGGGGCCTCATCGAACGAAGAAAACTCGACACTGGGGGGGGGGGGGGGGGGGGGGGGGGTGGCGGAGGAACACAGGCGGTGGGGCCGGTGGTTTGGCCGGCGGCCCGTGCAGTGTTCTATATGGGAAGCACAGTATGTTCCTTGTGAGGAAGGGGAGCAGGGACATCTGCAGTCTAATAGCTGATAGAGCTGGCCTGTACGTGATCGATAGGCTTTGAATTACTAGCGGCAATACAACACCGTAATTTCCAGCCAGTTCCACTTTCCCGATTTATATATCCTGGTTATGGTGTACCCCTGTTATGTACACTATGATCTACCTAGTTGCGTTCTGCTCTTGTTATCATGGTTTGGCAATAAACTCTCTATACAGTATATTATGAACCTATCATCTGCCAGCTATCCTTACTTCTAGAGCCTATTTTTTTTGTGTACTTGTGCCAGATTATATAAATGCACGCACCATATTACAGCACACATGAGCTCTCTCATCAGAATCCAGTGATAGCACACAAGTGTTTAGAGGGGCGCCCCTATATTAGAATATCATCTGCATTACAAATATAATCTCACAACTATTTATGTTTTCATGGTTCTCAGATATCATACACAATTACAGTGAATATCAAAATCCGCGCATCAGAAGAATATTGTGGAACACTTCAATGACTTACAAAATTTGCACCAAGGTATTGAGTTCTATTCTGGAAGCAATGAAACTCGTATGCTCCCCACCTGTTGATTCTTGTTCAGAATATCATCCTAATGACTATTCTAACCTCGAGGAGTCAAAGGCAGATGGCCTGTCCTGTTCACCCATCAAGGTGCCTATTCTAATTTGGCAAGGTTTTATTGATTGCGCGTATCTTGCATATGTTGTCTACCATTTCTTCTACTTTGTTACACCGCCATCTGCCTAGTTTACTCATCATATATGTCGAGATGCCATGCCCATCCATTATCAATACATATTCCATCTGTCATCGTCCCATGTTTTTCCACTCAAATGATGTTCTGGTGCATCAGACATCAAAAAGGAAGAGGGTGATTGCCGAACCTGAAGGAGCACCAGCAAAGTCCTTGAAAAACGTGGTGGTGCTGGCGAAATCAGACAGCACCCCACTTATATTGGCTGTACAACCAGTGACACAAAACATAGGACCGACTCCAGCAGACTGTACCCATACTTCACTGGCCACACCACTAGCCCCACCACACAGGACCTGCACTCTAGCAAAAGGTATACCGATTTCATTTGCCATAGCACCAGCTGTACCACAGAAAAACCCCACTCCAGCAAAAAGTACATCAAGTCCACTGGCCGAAGACCTATCCCAACTGCAGAGACGGCCAATTCCTGCAGATTGGAACCCCATTCCATTTATTCCCAGTTTAAAAGAAAATGCTTTCAATTTTGTTAGGGACTACGTGCATATATTCCCATCATGGGAAGGTTATTGTGAAGACAAACACCATTTTCACATCTTCCTATCCAACTTATGTGTAAGTGCTATTATTCATGGTTATTATTTTCCTGTTTTCTGCTGATTGAACACATCAACGATTTGCATTACATTGTTGTAACTAGGCGAGGGTCAATCTGGATAGTCATGACGAGCAAAGCTTGCTTGTGCTTTTCAAGGAAGCATTGCAGCAGTATCGGTGTTACCTAAGGAGATCACACTTTGATGGCAAGTCTATAAACGAATTTTTGGTGAAGTCTCCTGTGCTAAATTTAGAAGACATTGAATGGAAAAACCTTGTTATGCACTGCTCTCGTTCCCAGGATGAGGTACTGTCTATGAAATCACATGACAATTTGAACTTCTACTTTTCCGCATGTGCCTTAGGGATCTTTTTTGCAGGAAATCTGCTCGAAGAAGAACTCCGGTTTGACAAGAATCACAGGATATCGCAAATAAGCTGCCCGCTGCTTTGCTCTTGTTAGTACTTGTTGTCCTGTATCACTGTACTTGCATACATACCTGGTTCATTATGTGACAGCAGTATGCATGATAGCTTTCTTATCAATTGTTCGCTCCAAATTATCTGATCTGCATGAGTGGTTACATTAGTGTAGAATATATCCAATGCCAATGTTTTTTTAGCTCTGCATTGCTCTTGTAAGTACATGCTGTCCTTTATCAGTGTACTTATAATGACAGGTAGTTGTTCATGTACCATCACTCTGCAGCTTATTTTCCTTTGCCCTCCATTTTCTACACATCAGATCTATATTTACTCTTACCATAAGGTTGGTACTGGAGAAGTTTAGATGTGCATTGCTCTTGGCTGTACCTTTTGCCTATATCGCTACACTTACATTTATAGCTACTTGGTTATGTAGCATCACTCTTCATCTTATCTTAAATATTCTCCATTTTTTCATATATTATCACATCTATATTTACTCTTAACAAAATGTAGAATAAAGGCAATGCTTTTGAAGAAGATTCTGTCGTAAACTTCTTGAATTGCGCCCCCCCCCATCAGCATGGACAAGGCCTTTATAGAGCTTGTCTTCACCAATAATGTAAGTTTGTCCATCTCAAGCCTTCAAACTTTGTTGTATATATTTGGTTAGGCATGACTGCAACAGCTATTTATTTTTGGTGTTTGCATCAAATTGCTTGTTTAAAGTTTATTATATGTAGTTCATAAACAAAAGTCCGTCTTTTCTCAATTTAAGTTTTCAGTTGTACAACCAAGTTCCTTCTTCATACCATGTAAATTAAACTATACAGAGCAAGTGATCTTCTTTTGCACTACATGTATGCTTCTGTTCTTCATGGGTAATCCAGTGGTGTGGTGAACCTACCCACTACAGCACAATGTCATATTCTGCAATGTCTTAACTATGAGCAATGTCATATCATTCTACTATTATTTAAACCGTCTCTTTGTTTGCCTATCTGAAATGGTATAAATTGATAGCACACTAACCATTGATACTTATGGCTTCTTGATCTGTAATCCAGTGGTGTCGTGAAGCTGCCAACTCCTTCACAATGTCATTTCCTGCCATGTCTTGACCTGAACAATACCATATTGTGTTAGTGCAAATTTAAACTGTGTCACTTTATTCGTCAGTAAGAAATGTGATGAATTGTCAGCACTGATACTTTTATGTGCAAAACCTGTTATCTGTCTGCTTGTTTATCTTTCAGACTGAGGAAGATACAAGTGTTGAACAAGCGCAGTCTCATCATCTTTCTCAGCTGCTTGCCCTGCAGCTCCCCAGCAGGGGCTAACCTTTCTTGAACTCTATTGAAGTGCTGTCAGTTTTGTATATTATTTTTTCGGCGTGTTTATTTGCGCTGCTGGCGATCTTTGATGCCCAGTGTATGTAATCTGCTGTCTGCTTGTGCTTTATTATCATAGTGGCGACCTTTGATGCCCAGTGGATGTAATATGCCGTAATTTCTTTATTGTATAGTCTAGGTTTCTTCTCATTCACGATGTTGCAGTTATCTTACTGTATATATATCATGTCTTCGTAGTAAACCGGCCAAACCGTAAAATTACGGTACATAATTGGGTCGTCATGCAATCACGATGTAGGTTGGGCCTGAAACGTGCCGATCAGCTCACGGGCTGGCAGCAGCCCGAAATGAACACTGGCCCATGATTGTGCGAATCAAATCACGGGCTTTTAACAGGCTGAAAAATTGTCTTGGTCCTTGTTTGGGCCAGTCAGATATCGGCTGCGAGCATGCCGGATGCAAACCGAGCCGTAGTTAGGCCCAACTATATGATGGGATTTTAATAGGATGAAATTAATATAGGGCTGGAATGTTAAACGGGCCCTTAACAGGCCAAAACTAATATCATGCCGAATTACTAAGTGGGCCTTTAGCAAGTGGGCCCAAAAGCATAGTGTCCAGTTGACGGGCCGAATCTGATATGGGCCCTATTTGAGCCAAAGCGTCTTAAAGGGCCGAACCTGATCTGGGCCGTAATTTGGCCCAGAACGTGGTAGGCCTTTAACGGGCCGGATCTCATATGGGCCACTATTAGGCCCGGAGCGTGGCAGGCCATTAATGGACCAGATCAAATATGGGCCGACATTTGGCCCAAAACATGGCAGGCAGTTAATGGGCCGGCCTACTAGGGTACTCAAAATCTTGTGGGCCTACAGCTGGGCCAGCCCATTAATGTCGGCGAAATCTCGTGGGCCTTTAGCTAGGCCGGCCCATTACGGCACACAAAAATCTTATGGGCCTTTAGCTGGGCCGGCCCATTGTGGCCCGCAAAATCTTGTGGGCCTTTAGCTGGGCCAGCCCATTATGGTCCGCAAAATCTCATGGGCCTTTAGCTGGGCCGGCCCATTATGGTCCGCAAAATCTTGTGGGCCTTCTGTTGGGTCAGCCCATTTAAACTTGATGGGCCGGTCCACGTGTCAACATATCATAGGCGTGTCTTGCCCATTAGATGAGTTGACACGTGTCTCCTCCAGCCAATGATGATTTGACACGTGGAAATCCCCATTGGTCATGGCTATTAATGGGTTATCGGATCCAAAACCCGACCCGATAGCTTAACGGCGTTCCGTTATGGTGGATGCCACGTGTCGGTCACCCTTGACGAAAGCACTTCTGTGACGCGTGATTTATTGTCATGGAAGTGGACACTTCCGTGATAATAATTTTGGTAATGTCATGGAAAACTTCTACGACAGCACAAGTATGACTATCTTGATTCTGTCATAAATTTGTCATGGATGTACATGCATGACAAAAAAAGCGACCTACTGTGACAAACACATATCATCACGTAAGTGTAATTTTTTTGTAGTGTAGTATGTGGAGAATAACAGGAGGTGTCGAGGGGTTGAGGGATAGCTTGGCCGGTGGTGGGGTAGCGCTTCGCAACGGTGCGTGCTAAGCAGAGCTGCTAGCCGCCGGAGGCCGGACCATGCGGTCCCTGCGACGCTGGAGGAAGAAGACAAGAGATTGAAGGTGCACGCTGGTCGTTGGATATAAATCCAATGGCTGTGGATGACACAATCATTTGTTGACCAAGTTGACAATGCCCTGCATAGGCTTCGACCTATTGGCCCACATGTCAGCCTGGAAAAATGTGGCATATATTTAACCCATGTTTTCTAGAATGTACAGTCCATTTGCTGGGCTGGGTGAACAAATAATTTCGCGTCAATCAGGCCCATTGATATTTTCTAAGAAATCCCAGCCCATTTGCACTTCCTTGAAATACACGTATTAGGTGGGCTCGTTATATATATAATGTTATGTTAGAAGGAGCAATTAATATCAAAGAATAAATCAGAGAGGCAAATTATATATATATAATTAATCTTTGCAAGCGTTTGTACACAATCACCAGGATTTTCCTTGCCTGTGAGTCAAAAACAACCAGGATTTTCCTTGCCAACTTCCGTAAAACATTTACTTTTATAAGTTAATAACACGTGGGATGTTTTTATAATGTATATATAAGTCTCTATAAATTATACGATAATAGTAATAATATAAATATATATAATGTGGTTAGAAGGCAAAACATAAATTGGACACATCATTACTTTTATAAGAGACCTGCGTTTTATACCCCACAATATGCATACTAACAAGTTCACACACAAATACAACAGAAAAGTTAAACATTCATATCAAACTCAGGTTCACATGACACGTTCATATTCATAGCCAACATTCACTATCAACAACTCAAAAGATTCATATATACACAAGCTCAGCATATCTATGCATCCAAATGATTGATAGATCACACGACAGTATTCATACATTATTCACAAAAAGATACAGATATACACATGTTCAGTATGTTTATGCATCCAAATGATTGAGATCATAGCCAATATGATCCATGGACGAACTTTAATTACCTAGGGTACAGACTGGTAAATGGTGTTCAATCGGAGGTACTTCTTGCTAAAATTAGTTCTTGTACGAGTAAACTTTCGAGTACATAAGAGGCAGCACAGACAATCTGAACTTTGCTTGTAGGTTTATCCTCAAATAGTGCTCTCGTTCCAAGGGAGGTTTGAGCAACTTGGCCACTACTTTCATCCAACTAGTTTACTGGCTCATCTTGGTCCTGTATCTCGCCAAAATTCTACATTGCAGACGAGAAAGGAGGCGGTTGAGAAAATGAACCACCCAATTTTTTTGTGCAGTTCAACTGAAATGGAGCATCCTTGGCGTGCAGAGTGATTAAGTGCTAGATGAATATACGCGTCAACCAACTTGTCTGGAATCTTTAGACTCCATGCCATATAGTTCGCTACCATATGTGCCGATAACCAAAAGGCACAAGTTGGTACCAAAGACTGGACTGCGTTTTTCTGGGCTATGCACCAAGCAATATTTTTGGCGTTCACTCTCCTAATACTTGGAGTTTGAAAATAGGTTGAGGCCAGTTGATAATCGAATGAATATAGGCACTTCTTGTCAACATCGATGCTTGTCCGAGTGAACTTTGGAGTACATAGGAGCAGCATAAGTACCTTTCCATCTGATCATTTTGTGCAGTTCTACTTAAATCACCCGATGTAATGATTTGCCTGCGAGTTCAGGCTCCAAATTACTCCTTTATGAAATCGGCAAATAGTATCCTCCAAGTTGGACTGGACGAAGCAACCATCATTTCACTGCAACGCTCGTTCAAGCCCTTTCTTCCCTTTCTTGAAGAAAACCTCACTCCAGGCTACTCACTTCTGCCATTTTTCTTCTATACCGACAAAGGAAAGGTGGGCGAATCAGTTATGCTGCTATATTTTCATTCCAAGAATCTTCTTTTTGCGAAGCACTAGCCGATTCTCACATCCTATTCTTTTCCCGTTTTCATTGCGATTGTGGTTTCCTTTCGATTGCTTTTTGTTTGTTAGCTCATTGATGGATCCTGGAGCATTAGGCAAAGAGTTGCTGGTGGACAACCCACTGGAGACAACGATCTCCAGGAAGCGAGCACCAACCAACGAGTTGACCATGTTGGCGGGCCAACCCATGGAGATTAAGAACTCCAAGAAATAAGCACTGGCCAAAGAGTTGAGGACGTTGGCGGACGAACTCCTCAAAGAAAGTTGGAAGAACAGCAAGGGCCCCACCGTGCCTACCCCAGGAACTCAAGACCGAGTTTGAGGAGATAGTCACCGTTGAGAAGCAGTATTCCCCTGGCAAGGTGATGGCCGGCATCGAGGACGAGGCGATAGCCCCCCGGAGGGATGAGATCCCCCGGTGAGCTGCACAAGGTAAAAAATAATGGATTATTACCATAGTTGTGGTTTTTGATTATTTGCAATGTGCTTGCTAATATGTTAGGGTTGTGCAGGTGCCGGTGGACGTCCTTGATGATTCCGATGTCCTGGCCTGTCCTGTTGGCATCGCCCCAGAGATCGATTCCGATGTTGCTGTCCATCCTGTGGACATCGCCCCAGAGATCGATTCCGATGTCACGGTCAGTCATGTGGATATCACCCCAGAAATCGATTCCCATGCTGCTGTCCGTGATGTGGTCATTGCCAAAGAGATCGATGACAAGAAATAGTTGGTCGCGCTAATCCTTCAGGGTAGTTTGCATTGACCTGTGTTTAATTACCAGAACGATGCGTGTTATCAAACCATCTTAGGGCTAGTGCACTGTCTTGTGTGGGCGGATCTTGCTACTTTTGTTTGATAGTGAATCATGCGATGAATCATGTGAACCCTCTCCGAGTTATGGAAACAGATGTATCCTCACCAGCTTTTGATGTAATATATGGCATGCTTAGTTGTAAGTTTGAACTATTTATCATATCAGCAGAGCTTGTTTGATGATTCTTGGTGTTAGTAGGCTAGCTACTGTGCGAGCTATAGTACTTGCAAAACACTCACCGAAGAGAAACGTTGGGGCTGATAAGCTCGTGGTATGCTTATACTTATCCCTCGTCGATCGACCAATAGCCCTAGCTCCTAAAATTGTAGGCTTAGAGATCGATCAGACAATAGTCAACATACATTCAGGCCTCATTTGGTTCATAGGGTAGGAAACTCATAGCAAAAGTACAGAGAACGTGCAACACAAAATCATAGCAGTGCAGAGACATACTCCATCTGTTCCAAAATAGATGACCTAGGTGGGCTAGTTTGGCCTAGTGGCTTTCAGTGATATGGCGTGGTACAGTGCTGTCCAGTCTTCGCGTGTGGTAGCAGTATTGCGGGTACAGTAAGTTTTCTTGAAGAAGTGGAATTCAATGAAGTCATGATGGTTCCTTCGTCCGAACAACTTACAGTGGAAAGGTTGGACTGCGATACGACCGGGGTAGACCAGGATAATTTTGTGCATTGCAGGTGGACCAGGATGGTTGACGTCCCACATGTCGGTGAATGAAAGTATTCTTTCCGATATAGAGGATGAGCAACGAGTATTCATTGTTTATTTTTGATGAAAGCTATTGTCTCCACTATTACGACGGAGGAATGTGAAACACGACAGCCCAGTGAACTTGGCATGTGCACCACTCCCTCCTTCCTCATGTAATGCCCAAGTTACAACGTTTTCTCACTTTCTCTCTATCTATTTCCTCTCAAATGTTTTTTACCTTTATTTTTAAGACATAATTGTTTTTTATGCCTTTTTTAGAATTATTGTTTTATACTTAGGAGCACGTGTAGAGACGGGCTCTTGCAGAGCCCACTCCTTGACTTTGTCAATGCCTCTCTCTCCTCCACATAAGGAGTACCACTTGCTATGCATGCATGCGGCAGGCAGCTGGCGTCTTGAGGGGCCAAGGCAGTGAGAGCGGGCTACGGAAGCGGTCCGGACTCCAGCATGGCCCACCTAACATTATCACCATATATTTCATGGAGTACGTGCGCGACGGGCGGGCAATCTCTTCTCCCTCCCCTATTTCTCTCTTCTCAGCCGACGCCCGCCGAGCGATTTGATTTCGGCTATCGACGGTTTATTCAATTACGGTCCCACATGTCAGTGAAATTGCAAGACAACGCGTGTCCCCTCTGGTGAGCGGCGTGCGAGCTGGACTATCGGGGTTGCGACGCATACGAGTCGTAAGTGTGCCGCCTTTTCCTTTAGAACTTGCGAAGCGTGACATTTTCGCGTGATCGATCGATAGAAATCTAGAACAAAATGACGAGGCAGGTGCTTTCCCGCTCGTTAGGCGGCCTAGTTCGAGTGATATAACGTGCTATAGTGCCATCCACTTGCTCCATTTTTATGTAAGCAAGAGTTTACACTCTTACGCGCGAGGAGTGCGAAACACCGCGGATCTGATTTTGATCGAGGGATAACTGTTCCCTGCCAAATAATGGAGGATTGTTAGCGATTATAGCATGATAATTAGGGCATCTCTAGCGCTGGCCCACAAATTTACACCGGCATCTGTCCGAGGACACTGATGGATGCCATCCGATACTGCCCGCATACCTTTCGACAACTATATGAACCAACCGGACGAAATTCGTGCAAACAAAGCAAATTTCAAATTAACCGGATGAAATTCATTACATTTCGAAAACTTTTCCTACAAACTTGACAAAATTCATTACATATTTCGCACAAACCGTACTAAAACCTACTGTAAACCTAATCTAAACAATCGCCGGCGCCCGACCACCATGTCCGGCCATGAACCCGAGAAAGTCGGCCATTGCCTTTGCCTCCTCCTCATCCGCCTCGATAACCTCCTCCTCCAGAGCAGAAGGTTCTGAAGATTTCCGCCTCCATGTCACCGTAAAGCGACTAATCAGCCGCCGATGTTTAACCTACCAAGCTTGGCGTCGACTGAGTGGAGTAGCGGTGGCCTTCCCAAGACCAGAGCGGCGGCGACCTACCGTGTACTACTCTTCCTCGCTGCCGGCTGCGCCCGCGCACGCGCGCCGGCTTCATGGTCGTGTCGGCAGAGGGCGGCCGGGGGGGGGGGGGTGCCGGCGATCTCCTTCGTTTGTTCCTACGACAGTACGTCGAAGAGGGCTTTGGAGCGCGCCCGGAGTGGAAGAACATAGATTCCGGATGACCGAGAAGGAGCAAGGAACCAATCATCTCTAGAGTGGACTGGAAGAGTACGAAACATGGCAGCCCAGTGTAGTTACATCATACTAGTACATGACTAACCCACGCTATCACCATATTTCTTGGCTTCCGTGCAACACCTATCTCTAGTAATCCAGCAGCCTGTATCGCTTCTCCCTCCTCGTCTCTATCAAAGTGCGGTGGGCAGGCGTTTCTTTCATCTATTGAGGTCGGTTAACTATCACATGTTAGCGACATGCCAAGAGCATTCTAAAAAAATTCCTTTCACATTCCGTTTTCAAAAAGAAAAAAATCCTTTCACGTACGAATTTGCCTGTATGCATTGAGCAACTTGGATGTCCTATACTACTCCTGTTTGATACTCTAACTTAGCTAGAGGTTAGACTAACTCTTGACTAACCCTGAACTAACTATAGCTAAAGAGGTGTTTGGGTGACAGGGTTAGATTGACAATAAATGCACTTCATGGAGAGAGAAAAGTGATTTTTCAGTGGTCCCAATGAGAACTATCTCCAGTTAGCACCTCTTGGGTGGGATAGTTTTTTTTGGTGGGTTCGGTGCAACTTGCTCCAATTTAAACCCTCATGCTTGGATACTTTAGGGCTATTTGAGCCCCAACTAGCTCAAACTAACTCTAACCCATGGATCCAAACAGGGCTTATGGCCAGTCTCGACGCGGAGCAGTCGCGTGCACTGGGAAGTGGCGCTCTCTCAGCCGTCGCGCCACTTGGAAGTCGGCGCCAGTGAGAGGTCGCTTCCGCTCTGGCCGAGCATTAATGCCGCACTGACGCTCCAGGGTGACGCAGACCGTTTCACGCAGGAAGCGCGCGCTGGCAAGGGAGTATAGGTTTTGAACCGTTTCAGGTGTAGTACTGGTAGTTTGCAAAACTACTCAATTTTTGCACTCATTTTCTTAAAAAATTGTGGTAAAAAACGTTACTCCACATACTGCTTCCACCGCCCGCGCACGTCCGCGGGAAGCGACCGGTCAACCCTTATATAGGAGTGCTAGCACAAAAAGATGCATGCATGACCACTAAAATTTCCATATTAAAGCGCCGCTCCGGCGGGAGTATGGCGTATGTTGTTACCTTCGGCCGGCCCATGGCTACCGGGCGACAGCGACCAGAGAAGAGGCGGCGGGAGGGGAATGAATGCAGCTATTGTTTGGGTTCACCTTCCGACTTAAATAAATGCGCCGCATCACGTGTACCTGAGGGTGCACAAATTGTAACATACGTGTCTGCTTAAGTGGGCGTCATGTAACTGGTGTGTGTGTGTGAGAGAGATTCTGAGAGACAAAGTGCGTGTGTGCGACTCTACTCTTCGGACATGTACTCAACCTTTTGCATCGGGATATAAGTATAATGGTATTTACTTTAGCTAGTGATTTACGTGGCCATGTTAACGTGGTCGTGTTAAAAAAATGTCACTTCCTGCTCATGATTTGTGTTATATAATTACAAGCAAGATTCTCGTGCATTGCACAGAACATCAATATGCATTTTTTTACAAAACACCTGTTGTGATTGACCCATGCAGGAATAATCCCATGTGTAAAGACTAATGATATCTTGAGAATTTTATCGGAAAACTGGTATCTCGAGAATTTCATTGAAAAAAAATGAAAGATGAGAGATAAGGCGAGGAGGAGTGGAGCATGGTGGTGACTGGTGGTCGGAATGGGCGGAAGCATGGGGATGGATGGCGCTGGCAGGCGGCAATGTCCACCATGCATGCTAGATTGTTCCAGGGACTTATTCCTTTTTTAATTGCCGAGGAATGAGGTTGCGGGAGATAATGATGTTGAGAGAGGTGCGGGTATCTTTTGTAAAATTATCTTAGTGTGCTTTCTATCCTCGGATATAGATCATACGGTCTGTATTACAAGATGGCAGGCACACCATCACCGCCAACTCGTTTTTTATAAGGGTACAAATGATAAGTTTGCTGACTACTAAAGTAAAGTGGAATTTGTCCATGTTATGCAAGTAAATAAAGGTGATTGTTTATCATACGGGTAAGGTTGGATGAAGGGTGGTAGGAAAAAATTCTCCGCCTAGAGCATGTGTGTGTGAGATGGAGTTTTAGTGTGTGTGTGGGGTGTGTGTGTGTGTGTGAGAGAGAGATGGAGTCTTAGTTTGTGTGTGTGTGTGAGAGAGAGATGGAGTATTAGTGTGTGGGGGGGGGGTGCGTGCGTGTGTGTGTGTGTGTTTGTGTGTGTGTTTGTGTGTGTGAGAGAGAGAGATGGAGTCTTAGTATGTGTGTGGGGGGGTGCGTGCGTGCGTGTGTGTGTGTGTCTGTGCGTGTGTGCGTGTGTGTGTGTGTCGCGGGGTCCTCTGTGGCGGATGTAATTTAAGTGTGCATGGCTTCATCATAGAGAGGTGATGTGTATGGCAAAGGCCACCAACGATGGGGTGCGAGAGAGAAAATCCCCATAGAGAGGGAAGAGAAGGTGTGTGCGCGTGAGAGGAGTCCACATTGAGAGAATGTGTTTGTTCGAGAGACACCGAGGAAGACTACTATATATTGATGGTGCATGTAGGCGGGCATTAAACAAAGGGATGGTCTTACTGGTTTCGGGGATATAGGGGAAGAGTGAGAGGCGGGGGGGGGGGGGGGGGGGGGGGGGGGGGGGGGGGTAGCTAGAAGGAGATTGTTAAGTGTGAGTGTGTGTTTTACCCATCCAGGCGGAAGACCGGAAGTTATGTGCACAAAAGAGGAGAACGATTCGATGTGGCGTTAGGATTGAGGGTAGTTAACTACGTATGGAGACATAGAGACCTTGAACGTGCATGTGTAAGAGGTATACATGTATACGTGGGATGTGTGTGTGTGTGCGCGCGCGCATGATCGAGATAAAAGAAAGAAGACATACGTCATAAGATCAATGACATGGGATAGATGGATCGGTATGACAATATGCATGCATGTGAGAATGCAGGGAAGAAGGCCCGACAATTGAGCATGTGTTTTTGTCTTTAAGAGATAGTGGCATGGGCTGGAGCATGCATCTATGTCGAGCAGAGCGAGTGAGGCGCAACGATTGTGCAAAAGAGACCAACCTATAAATGCATATGTATGGAGAGACATATATAGTGTGAGTGATACGAAGCAAGACTCCGTGCGAGAAAGAAATGTTGACGGAGAAACTACAGATAGATACAGAGATGGAGATGCTAGCTAGAGGGACATCCGCTAGTTTGGGTGTTGGAGATAACCGTCGGGAGGTTCAAAGGGTGAAGTTATATATGTGTGTGAGAGGGCACTTGACTGCATGTAGAGAGAAACATATGTAGTGTGCGTGATAGGAATCAAGAGTGAGGGCGAGAAAGAAGGTTGATGGATAAACAGATAAATAGAAAGATAAAGATGCTAGCTAGTGTGCGTTAGAGATAGGAGTCGAGTGGATCAGAAGGCTGGGTTATGTGTGTGGGTGTGAGACATATAGAGAGAGGGTGCATGTGAGTCACATACAAACAGATATCAGAGAGAAATGAGATCCAGAGAGACGGAGTTTTGTGTCTGCAAGAGAGAAAGATATTTCACAACGAGAGTGATAGCTAGAAAGACATACGAGGGAACGCAAGATATCTCTACGGAGAGAGGGTGTGTGTGAGCGACATACAAGAGAACAATGGAGAAATATGAGACCCTGGGAGACAGAGTTTGTGTTTGTGTGTGAGAAAGAGATATTGAAGAGGAAGAGTCGTAGGTTCTCATATCTAAGGAGTGAAAGACATCTCTGTATGATGGGTGTGCGAGTGGCACACATGGGAATAGTAGAGAGAAATGAGACCCCGGGGGACAAAGTTTTGTGTTTGTGTGAGAGAAAGAGATTCCACATGGAGAATCATAGTTAGAGACACATAGCAGGGAGCGAGATACACTTAGAGAGGGATAGAGTGATGAAGGTCGAGGGAGAGAGTACTGTCAGTGTGTTATGAAGATAAAAGATCATTGTCGACATACAGGTAGCACAAGAGATACCTGAGAGACGATGAACGCATATAGGTCCAGAGAGATAGTCCTATATAAGCATGAGTGATAGCTATATGAGACGAATATCTAGAATAAAGGGGATTCAAATATTTAAACTGGAGATCACGACATCGATAATATCATAGCACAAATTGGTGAATCAAACATGCATATTCATTTGAATTTGGGCACACGTGTAATGTTATATACTTTATCAATATTGGTGATCCATAGATTCTTCAATTAGAAGAAATGCATGGTTTATATGCAATTAATGTCTAAATGAGATTAAACTATATGTTGCGTGTGTGAAACATATTATACATGTTTGAGAAGTAAAAAAAACCGCATGAAACACACATTAATTGGAGACAGTTAGCGAGGAATGCATACATTGGATTTCAACATAAAGTGGTTTCAAATATTTGAAAATCCAAATTGATGGATACAACCTTATGAATCTGAGATCATGCCATTTGTAAACCATATTTATGTATAAATGGTGTTGTGCTTTTGAAAGTATATATAAAAAATGATGTATATAGAATGTAATTCCAATTGAAAATGGATCCCGCCCGAAAAAAATAGAATACAAACGGGATTCGAATTGAGTTGGCACGGTAAACGTGAACTCTGCAAAATTTGAACAAAGTGGGGAAAGTCACAGTAGCCGCCCGAAACCAAAATCTGCGAGATGGAAATCACTACTGCCTATCCCTGCCACGCAAAGCCTATCTGCTGGATTTCTATAGGTTTCGATAGGGGTAGGTTTGTAATTTCATCCAAATGTGACGTAACCGCCTCTCACCCGGATTCATACACGGTGGGTGCCAAAACACAGTGTGTCCTCGGCCGAAATCGACTCCCTCCCCGATTCATATTCATACACGGTGGGCGCCAAAAACAAACTCTCGCCGCCAAATATTCGGTGTATGCGAGATTACCGTCCTATCCCCAACTAACTAATGTTGCTGTGATGTAGTAGAAATTTGAAATGGGGGCTAAGTTTGTAAATTTCCTCGCATTTGAGACAAGCGCGCCCTGAATACATGGTTCCCCCTTCCTCTCTACCTCCCTTTTCCCCATTCGTACTCCGTGGGTGCCAAAACACCCCCCCCCCCCCCCCCCCCCGCGCCCCCCCCCCCCCCCCCCCCAATCCACTGCAGTCCTCCTCCACCATGCCAGAGCTGATACCCCGACGCCGCTGTCCATTACAAGAGATTGACCTTTCTCATCCACGGCTTCGGACCGGAATCCTTGCATCCCGTCCTCTCGCTTCATCCCCGCCGTCGTCCACCTTGCCGGCGCCGCTCCTATGACCATCTCGTCCACCACGCCCCGCTGCCACCGTCTTCCCTCCTAGATCTGCTTCCATGCCACTGGTAGCCATCCCTATCGCAGCAACGTCAAATTCTCAGCAGATGTGTACACGGTGCCGCACCAGAGGTGGTACTCTTTCGTATCTGCTCAACTTATTTATCGCAGCAAGAAAATAGATCGCCACTGCTTTACTCTGATTTCTTGTCTTGGTTGCGAAGTTGCCTTTGTCCGGTTTGCACCTTCAGATCCGCCATGGCATGCTCAACACTATACTCCCAATTCTTATGGTTTTCCCCTTTTATATTCCACACTAGTTAATTCACAGTAGACTAAATTTCAAAATTGGGTCAGTCAATTTTTCAGAGCTCGCCGGAGTTCGCCGATGCGATCAAAGGGGCGTGCGTGGTTGTGGGGCCTCGCCGAACGAAGAAAACTCGACAGGGGGGGGGGTTGGGGCAGGGGGGGGGGTGGCGGAGGAACACAAGCGGTGGGGGCCGGTGGTCCGGCCGGCGGCCCGTGCGGTGTTCTGTATGGGAAGAATCAGAGACGAGGAAGAAGAAGGGTTAGGAGACGTAGGATCTTCATCCAACTGCCTGAAATGGTCGAGAGACAGCTGGGATTTGCATTCTTAATGTGCTCTGGTTCATCATGTGTGGGCATTGCGCAACCAACATTTTATTATCCAAAATCTGCTTGCTCTTCTTTACCATGTTCCTCTTCCGTTCTTCTTTAATATGTACTCTCTCTGTTCCTAAATACAAGTCTTTGTATAGATTCCACCATGGACTACATATGGAGCAAAATGCGTGAATCTACACTCTGATTTGTATCTGGATACATCTGTATGTGATCCATAGTAGAAATCTCTACCAAGACTTATATTTTCGAACAGAGGGAGTATGATAGTAGTACATTATGTTCCTTGTACTGAAGATGAGCAGGGACATTTGCAGTGTAGAGGTCTATATGGTCGGTTGTGATGGACAATTTGAGCCTCTTTGATTCGTAGGATTTTGTAAACATAGGAATAGGATTTGTAGTGGCCTACCCACTTGAATCCTATAAGAATAGCAAGGAAATGCGGGGAGATGTGTCGCCTTTGAGAGTTACACTGATATTAACAGTACCGCACCTTCACTTGAAGAGAGCTGGTATCCGAAGCCTTTCTAGCCGTACCGGCAATACTAGCACATATATTCCAGCAAGTTCCACTTTGCTGATTTTACTCTGATGCTTAAGGTTCTCCCGTTATATCTACACTATGATCTGTGTAGCTGCTTTGTGTCGCACTAGATGCAGTCCACTCTTGAAGCTAAACACTGCAATGACTTAAAAAATTGGCACCAAGGCATTGAGTGCCATTCTGGATGCAATGAAACTCATACGCTTCCCACCTATTAATTCTTGTTCAGAATATGATCCTAATGACTATTCTAACCTTGAGGAGTCAAAGGCAGATGGCCTGTCCTATTCACCCAATAAGGGGCATGTTCTAATTTGGCAATTTTTTATTGATTGCGGGTATCTTGCATATGTTGTCTTGCATTTCTTCTACTTTGTTGCACCGCTATCTTCTTACTTTACTCATCATATATGTCGAGATGCCATGCCCATCCATTATCAATTCATATTCCATCTGTCATCATGCCATGTTTTCCACTCAAATGCTGTTCTTGTGCATCAGACATCAAAAAGGAAGAGGGTGATTGCCGAACCTGAAGGAGCACCAGCAAAGTCCTTGAAAAACGTGGTGGTGCCGGAGAAATCAGATAGCACCCCACTTATATTGGCTGTACAACCAGTGACACAAAACGTAGGACCGACCCCAGCAGACTGTACCCATACTTCACTGGCCACACCACTAGCCCCACCACACAGGACCTGCACTCTAGCAAAAGGTATACAGATTTCATTTTCCATAGCACCAGCTGTACCACAGAAAAATCCCACTCCAGCAAAAAGTATAGCAAGTCCACCGGCCGAAGACCTATCCCAACTGTAGAGACGGCCAATTCCTGCAGATTGAAACCCCATTCCATTTATTCCCAGTTTAAAAGACAATGCTTTCAATGTTGTTAGGGACTACATGCATATATTCCCATCATGAGAAGATTATTGTGAAGACAAACACCATTTACACATCTTCCTGTCCAACTTACGTGTAAGTGCTATTATTCATGGTTATTATTTTCCTTTTTTTTGCTGATTGAACACATCAATGATTTACATTACATTGTTGTAACTAGGCGAGGGTCAATCTGGATAGTCATGACAAGCAAAGCTTGCTTGTGCTTTTCAAGGAAGCATTGCAGCAGTGTCGGTGTTACCTGAGGAAATCACACTTTGATGACAAGTCTATAAACGAATTTCCGGTGAAGTCTCCTATGCTAAATTTAGAAGACATTGAATGGAAAAACCTTGTTATGCACTGGTCTCGTTCCTAGGATGAGGTAATGTCTAGTAAATCACATGACAATTTGAACTTCTACTTTTCCGCATGTGCCTTACGGATCTTTTTTGCAGGAAATCTGCTCGAAGAAGATTACCGGTTTGACAAGAGCGACAGGATATCGCAAATATGTTGCCCTCTGCTTTGCTCTTGTTAGTACCTGTTGTCCTGTTTCACTGTACTTGCATACATACCCGGTTCATTATGTGATAGCAGTATGCATGATAGCTTGCTTATCAATTGTTCGCTCCAAATTATCTGATCTGTATGAATGGTTACATTAGTGTAGAATATATCCAATGCCAATGTTTTTGTAGCTCTGCATTGTTCTTGTAAGTACATGATGTCCTTTATAAGTGTACTTATAATGACAGGTAGTTGTTCATGTACCATCACTCTGCAGCTTATTTTCCTTTGCCCTACATTTTCTACACATCAGATCTATATTTACTCTTACCATAAGGTTGGTACTGAAGAAGTTTAGCTGTGCATTGCTCTTGGCTGTACCTTTTGCCTATATCGCTGTACTTAAATTTATAGCTACTTGGTTATGTAGCATCACTCTTCATCTCATATTAAATATTCTCCATTTTTTCGTATATTATCACATCTATATTTACTCTTAACAAAATGTAGAATAAAGGCAATGCTTTCGAAGAAGATTCTGTGGTAAACTTATTGAATTTCCCCCCATCAGCATGGACAAGGCCTTTATAGAACCTGTCTTCACCAATAATGTAAGTTTGTCCATCTCAAGCCATCAAACTTTGTTGTATATATTTGGTTAGGCATGACTGCAACAGCTATTTATTTTTGGTGTTTGCAGCAAATTGCTGGTTTAATGTTTATTATGTAGTTCATAAACAAATGTTTTTCCTTTCTCAATTTAAATTTTCAGTTGTACAACCAAGTTCCTTCTTCATACCATGTAAATTAAACTATACAGAGCAAGTGATCTTCTTTTGCACTACATGTATGCTTCTATTCTTCATGTGTAATCTAGTGGTGTGGTGAACCTACCCACTACAGCACAATGTCATATTCTGCAATGTCTTAACTATGAGCAATGTCATATCATTCTACTATTATTTAAACCGTCTCTTTGTTTGCCAATCTGAAATGGTATAAATTGAGAGCACACTAACCATTGATACTTATGAGTTCTTGATTTGTAATCCAGTGGTGTCATGAAGCTTCCAACTCCTTCACACTGTCATTTCCTGCCATGTCTTGACTTGAACAATACCATATTGTGTTAATGCAATTTTAAACTGTGTCACTTTATTCGTCAGTAAGAAATGTGATGAATTGTCAGCACTGATACTTTTATGTGGAAAACATGTCATCTGTCTGCTTGTTTATCTTTCAGAGTGAGGGAGATATAAGTGTTGAACAAGCGCAGTCTCATCATCTTGCTCAGCTGCTTGCGCTGCAGCTCCCCAACAGGGCTAACCTTTCTTGAACTCTATTGAAGTGCTGTCGGTTTCGTGTATTATTTTGTCGGCGTGTTTATTTGCAATGGTGGCAATCTTTGATGCCCAGTGTATGTAATTTGCTGTCTGCTTGTGCTTTATTATCATAGTGGCGAACTTTGATGCCCAGTGGATGTAATATGTCGTAATTTCTTTATTGTATAGTCTAGGTTTTTTCTTATTCATGATGCTGTAGTTATTTTACTGTATATATATCCTGTCTTCGCAGTAAACCGGCCAAACCATAAAATTACGGTACATAATCGGGCCGTCATGCAATCACGATGTAGGTTGGGCCTGAAACGTGCCGATCAGCTCACGGGCCGGTAGCAGCCCGAAATGAACCCCGACCCATGATTGCGTGAATCAAATCACGGGCTTTTAACAAGACAAAATTGTCTCGGTCCTTGTTTGGCCCAATCAAATATCGGCTGCGAGCAGGCCGGATGCAAACCGGGCCGTACTTAGGCCCAACTATATGATGGGCTTTTAACTGGCCGAAATTAATATAGGGACGAAATATTAACCAGGCCCTTAACAGGCCAAAACTAATATCAGGCCGAATTACTAAGTGGGCCTTTAGCAAGTGGGCCCAAAAGCATAGTGTCCAGTTGACAGGCCGAATCTGATATGGGCCATAATTGAGCCCAAAGCCTCTTAAAGGGTCGGACCTGATCTGGGCCATAATTTGGCCCAGAACGAGGTAGGATTTTAACGGGCCGGATCTCATATGGGCCACTATTAGGCCCGGAGCGTGGCAGGCCATTAATGGACCGGAACAAATATGGGCTAGCATTTGGCCCAAAACATGGTAGCTAGTTAATGGGCCGGCCTACTAGGTTCCTCAAAATCTTGTGGGCCTACAGCTGGGTTGGCCCATTAATGTCGGCGAAATCCCGTGGGCCTTTAGCTGGGCTGGCCCATTATGATCCGCAAGAATCTTGTGGTCCTTTACCTGGACCGGCCCATTATGGCACACAAAAATCTTGTGGGCCTTTACCTGGGCCGGCCCATTATGGCCCGCAAAATCTTGTGGGCCTTTAGCTGGGCCGGCCCATTATGGTCCGCAAAATCTCGTGGGCCTTTAGCTGGGCCGGCCCATTATGATCTGCAAAATCTTTTGGGCCTTCATTTGGGCCGGCCCATTTAAACTTGCTGGGCAAGTCCACGTGTCAACATATCATAGGCGTGTCTCGTCCATTGGATGAGTGACACCTGTGCCAACGCGGACTTGACACGTGTCTCCTCCAGCCAATGATGATTTTACACATGGAAAATCCCCATTGGTTGGGGCTGTTAACGGGTTATCGGATCCAAAACCCGACCCAATAGCTTAATGGCGTTCCGTTACGGTGGATGCCACGTGTCGGTCACCCTTGACGAAAGCACTTCTGTGACGCGCGATTTATCATCATGGAAGTGGACACTTCTATGATGATAATTTTGGTAATGTCATGGAACACATCTACGACAGCACAGGTATGACTCTTGATTCTATCATAAATTTGTCATGGATGTACATGCATGACAAAAAACGCGACCTACTGTGACAAACACGTATCATCACGGAAGAGTATTTTTTTGTAGTGGTCGTTCGTGAACCGACCTAGTTCGAGCCGCCGGCCTCGGCCACTGAGACAGCCAGACTTTCATTTCAACACATGCGAGCCGCCATCATGCCGTCGCCTCCGCCTCGTGTCCTTGTCAAGGTCGTCAGTTCATACATCACCTCCGCCATGGGTTCCTCGATTTGCCAAAGCCGTCTCCTCCGTTAACGAGAGTTGCCACGACTGCAAGTTGACCCGCCAGCCTTGTCATCATGCAGGCTCGCACCCGCAGCCTTAAGTTGCCGCGTCGAGCCGCCGGCTGCTGTTGCTATGCTCGGCACCGCCGCGCCCGCCTTTCAACTCCACGGCACTCGCCTCGGCAGATTCGCCGCGTCTATGGGCCGCCTGCGCGTGCTTCCTTATCCCCGTTTCCAGCAGCGGCATGAGCCGCCCGATGTGCCGCCTTACCATCACTGATCCGCTGTGGTGCTGCCTCTGCTATACATCGATGTGACTCGCCGCCTCCTTTTCAAGTCACCCTCGCTGGCCTCTGAGCCCCTCCGCGCTGGCTGCCTGCTAGTTTTTCGTTCCTCGATGGCCTGCCGGCTCGTGCTTTTTCTTGCCACATCGCTCATGCTCCGCTCCGCAACCGCGCAAACCGCCGACGGTTCGGGAAGTTCGCTGCTCTGCCTCATTGGTGACCCGCCCGTGCTGCACTTCTCCCTAGCCGCTCCTGCGCCTCCTTTACCCTCCCCTGCCTAAGGGCCACTCGCGATTGTTTAAGCCGCCTCCAGCCGTCTGTTTCAGTTGACTAGGCAAGGGTGAGGAAAGGAAACAAAGGAAAAGATAAGAGAAGGTTCGGTTGAAAAAAAAAGAAAAAAGGGGGTCAACAGGACCCGGAGGATTTCTTCTGAGTCGCGCGGTGCCGTGCTTTAAGCCTCCACCTCTATTATTGTTGCTACAACCTACAGTTGATACTTCTTGATAAAACATATTAGGTGAAATCCATCCTGTCAAAGTTTTTATTGATACATTCTTATTTTCTTCGAGAACAAGTACTCTCGTTTGTGCAATTTCTTATGCAGAATTCATCATTAAAAAAGTGACTATCAAGCTATGGCCCTTACCTACACTGGACGGATCAATGGACATGGTCAATTTTCACCCACCGAGATTCATCATATTCCAGCAATCCACTGTTCATACCATGGTCAAGCATGGAGAGTCTCAAGCCAACTCCTCGTGTAGTCTTAAGACCCGGGGGCTGCGATGACATGACTTAGCAAATATTGTGAGAATCAAGACCCCGGGTCATTAAAGGAAGAAAGATAACCCGGTCCCGGAGGCCACTGCCATATTGATGAAAATTTAAAGGCCGTCAGAAAATTTCTGGCTTAAAAAGAAGATTCCGGCTCAACATCCAGTTCAAGAGAAATATGTCTCTCACTGAAGCTCTCAAATACCCAGTTTAAAATCTGGCTCAAGGGAAATCTGTCTCTCACAAAGCTTTGAAGCTCTCAATATCCGGTTTAAATTTCCAGTTCAAAAAGAATTCATTTCTCGCAAGTTTGAGTTCTCAAGAAAAATTAAAGGTTGCCGAAGAGGACCTGCTGCCATGATTGGCGGTTCAAACATGGGTATCCTGCCATTATTGGCTCATTATGGTCACTTGGGGGCTTCCTGATCGTATTCGAATCATAGCCGTCGGTACCCTCTTGATCGGCGCAATGCCAAAACTTATGGTCACTTGGGGGCTTCCTGATCGTATTCGAATCATAGCTGTCGGTACCCTCTTGATCGCTGCAATGCCAAAACTTATGGTTACTTGGGGGCTTGCTGATCATATTCGAATCATAGCTGTGATTATCCCTCTTGATCGGCTCAATGCCACACTTTTAAGCATGTCACTTGGGGGCTTCCTGCTCAAACATAGGCGTATTCGACCAAAGAGAGCATAGGGTTACTACCCTCTTGACCATGTTTGTTCAAACATAGGCGTATTCGACCAAAGAGAGCATAGGGTTACTACCCTCTTGAGCAGGTTTGTTCAAACATAGGCGTATTCGAACAAAGAGAACAAATTCTGACCGGGTCATCCTACCTGTAACCAGCTGCTTCAACTCCATCAGGTCATCCTGACTGACCACCGAACTCTTAATGATTAGTCTTTACGACGTATTCGACCAAGATCTAAGCCTGATTAAGGTTCAAATGGCGGCTTGTCATGCGAGAGAACGTTTACAAATAGTCAGGATGGATCCAGGCTTCATAAGGCGCCTTCCTTGAAACTTGGATAAATTTTCCCATGATGTATGCTGTTACTCTGGCCCCGCATACTCCGGATAAGTCTTTGAGCAAGACCAGACTTTATCTAGGTTTGAAATGTCGATTCGGCACACTGTGAGTCACGCTCATGAAACGCATGAACAATCCAGTGGCTCAGGCTAGTTTCATTGAAGTATTCTGTTATCATACTCATACATTGCATCATCATATATTGCATCATACATTGCATCGTCATTACATCATCATGAGCATGCATCATATGTGCATAGATGTACTGGTTTATATTGCAGGCACCGGTTTTCAAACCAGGTTATATTATTCAAATCTTTAATAACTAACAAGGATGGTTTTTTATTATGGTTATCAATAACAAATATTATGATTGAGGTTTTCAAAGTCACTTCAGCGCAATGGCTATTATTTTATCAATGGATATAATTTATTCTACAATGGAAGGAATAGTCTCGAGTTGCTGCCGGCTTACGACCCGGCACTTGGGGGCTACATTATTCAAGTTGAGATTACATCAAATATGCAAGTCCCATGTCACTGCCAGCATGCAGCATGACACTTGGGGGCTAATGCAAAGTCATTTTTTTGCTCACCTTATTGAATACCCGACTCATCACATTGTAATGAGCCGGCCCTTGGGGGCTACCAATTGCTCCTGTCAACAATTCAAGTATATATGAAGTCCCAGCTCAGTATTACCTTACTAAGCCGGCCCTTGGGGACTACACGTTCCTGCTCAAGTCTACATGATCATATCTACAAAGTCCCTGCTCATTATTGCATAATGACCCAGCCCTTGGGGGCTACACTGGTTGAAGTTTTTATGGGCATCAGACAATTACAAGTCCGGGGTTGCTGCAAGCATGAGAACCCGGCAGTTGGGGGCTACATATGTGCAATATTCAGTTTTTACTACTGACGGAGATGAACAACATGGATTTATTCAAAGTGGCAGTATTTATATTGAAGCAAATCTTAAGTCATCACTTTGTTCTGCTCAAGACTTGGGGGCTACAGGTAATATGGATATAAGGGAGAAAAATCTTTAAATTATTAGTTTTGAGCAAATCAGGAAGATCAATTACATGACCCGATGCCAACAACAATTATGACCCAGCATCGTCTGTTTTATAACCCGGCAATTTTGGTAATGATAAACCGACAAGTTTTACATCTTCAAGCCGGCTGAAAGTTAGATACGAGAAGTAGTACAGTAGGAACACGAAGATACGAGCAGTAGTACCAACTGCAAGAAGAATAGTATTAAGACATAGTACTAGTACTAATGTACATACTAAAGAGTTCAAATAACGAGAAAGAACATAAACATATTTCTGTTGGGGGCTCAGCACAACACACCTCTGAAATAAAACTAAGCAACTAGTCCGTTTGACACCATAGTAGAACCAGCATGAGCGACGGCACTGCCACCTTACTTGGAGGCCGAGTCCATGTCCTCGACTTCGTCCTCGTGCCTCTTCCTCTTCCTCTTCGCAGCCGCTACTTTGCTTGAACCGGACACTGTGCTCTGCTTCTTCATCCAACCCTTGTAGATATTTAAACAAAGGTAGGCATCCATTGCTGCATACATGATGTGATATTCATCTATTATCTTCGACTCCCATGCATGATGAAACTCATGGTGAGGTTTCTTCAGTTTACCATATGAAGGATCAATCATGGCTGCTGCCAGGGTCAGCATTGAAGGCTGAGAGGAGGACATCATGCATGCCTTCTGGAGATCGAAGGGCTGGCCTACAACGAGGCCTATCTGACCCAGGACATCCTGTCGTTCCTAAAGTCTAGAGTAACGAATTTCACTATTTCGTCCTTGAGGAAGTTCTTAAAATCCTGGCACTCAACGTCGGCATGGAATATGTGGTATATCGAGCACACGTTATGTACGCAAACCTGAATCACGACGTGCTTCTTCTTCTCTACCTCCCTTAGAATCTTCTTGCTTTCCAGGACTGTGGTGTACTCAACTTCTAGCCCAGCGACCCACTCATCCTTTAAATTTTTGAACATGCTTCTGAAGCGAGCAATGCATCCTTTCACCGTCACGGATCCACGGGTGTAGATGACGATGAACTCATCGTCAGTGATGGCTCTAACCTGGTACTTAGCGGCGACCATGTAGATTTGGGAGGCCATGTATTTTGGAGGAGGGTTAGGAGAAGTTGAACTGGTGTAATTCGAAAGGACGGGACAACTGAGAGCGAAATATTGTAAGGTAGAAGACGACGACGAGTAGGCGTGCGAGCAGCGTGGGGTTGTTGGCTTGCCCCATGGATAAACGACTGCAAGCCCCTAAAGAGTTTTGGAGTACTATGCGGGACCCACTAGATGTCATGTCTACTAGACTCATATCATAGGCCTGATGGTATAGCTTCTGCCTGTTCACACGCCATGCCGGGGCGTGGATGTAACTTCACTTAATTCCCTCAACCATTGCGCCTCCCACGAACTTCGCCTCCCTCGTGCGGTCGCGGCCTTTGAGACTTCGACCGGCTATAAATGAGAAAAAAAATTTGCCTACTCCGCATGGATGATACTCCCTCTGGTCCTTTTTACTTCCGTCAACCCTTTGCAAAGTTTTTGACCAAATTTGTACTAAAAATATTGATTTGACATTGTGAATGTTGATGTACATTTTTCTATAAGTTTGGTCAAAGTAGAGGTAGATTGACTTCAGACAAAACATAAATGCACAATGCAGACTAGTTCCTCTGTCCAGGTGCATGCCATGTCCTATCTAGTCATCACAAGAAGGTTAACAATTAGAGTACCACTACATCCCTTCTACTCTTACCAAGATAGAGGCGGTGGAATAGTTTTTGTAGTTGTTTCTAAGGTCTAGACTCCATCTTTAGGAACCTTCGCCACTGCTGGCAAGAATGCAAGGAGATGAACTAGAAAGGAAATGAGGCAGGAATGAGTAGTTCTGTATTTTATACAGTGGCAGAGGTGGGTAAATATCTGCTATACACTACCTCCGGTGGCAAGGCCATGTCTCTATGCACACACATCTCAGCCGTTGGTTCCAAGTAGATCGAACGGCTCACGTTGTCTAGAGACAGACATACTATCACCACCAACTGAGATTTTTATACGAGTGGTCATGCATGCATGTGGTGTAATTAATGCATTGGTTTACACAATTTTTTTAGAAAAATGAGAGTACTAATTAAGTACTTTTGCAAACTACGGAATTAATTCCGCCATTCATCATCTACCTTGGTTGAAGCGATTTTCAAATTAAGCCCTATAAACCGGAAAGGAGGGAGTACCACATTGCCACCAGTATGGCCAGCCTTAATCATCACATGCAATAATTTGGTGCACCTTGAAATCTGAACGCCTGCTTGACTCTCCTTCTCCCTCCAGCAGTTCCACCACTCCACCCCGTGTGGAATAAATCTGCATGCATGACTCTCCTCCCCCGCGCTTGTCCAATCCATTGTGACCAATAATATTTCCACCCCTTCCCTCACCCTTAATTTACTCCAACAAATATGCCCACATAGCTGCTTCAGTTACCTAACTGTAGGTTCATTGGGTCACTGACATGTGGGCCCAACAGGCATCTGGCCCACATGTCAGTGACTCAACTGGACCTACAGTTTAGCCAGTGAAGCTCAGTCCATATATTACGTAGGTGTACCATTGCTCGCTATAAATACTGCGCCTCCCATGGCATTCGGGAGAACGCTCATTTTCATCGCTATCTCCTCCCCCTCCCTGTCACGTCGACAACCATGGCATCCCCTCCCAAGCCCTAGGCGCCCCTCGCTGCACCACGCGGATGGTCACGGGTCGCCATTCCGTTCCCCGCCACCACTAGTCGAGGAGGACGCGTTGTCGTTCCGTTCCTCGCCACCACTAGTCGAGGAGGATGCGTTGGCGTTTCGCTCCTCGCCGCGACACGTCGAGGTGGATGCGTTGGCGTTCCCAATCTTGCCAGCACGCGCGTCGGAGGACGCATCGGCTCCCTGCTACGAGGAGAACGCCATACCGCCTGCTGAGCCCCCCAGCCTTCAGGAGCTTTGGAAAGAAATGGATGTCGCCTTGTGGGGCTTTGCCTTCGGCAGAGCGCGCCAAAATATAGGCAGAGAAGAAGGACGAGGAAGAGATGCGCACTGCGGGGCAAGCTGCCTGGCAGGCCTATGTCATGTCCGAGAGAGTCAGGCATTTGGCTCTTTGGCAGAAGGCTCGTGCGAGGGTCGTGAGGGTGGCGGACGACGCCCGTGACAAAGCCCTGAGTGCAGTCGGGTCCAAGCGCCTCATCTACTCCTCGCCGTACATGGACCGGGTGCATGCTTCCAGCGAGGAGGAGTACCTGTTGGCGCCGGATCACCACACCGGTGAGATCGCGCTCGCCCGCCGGCAAGCCGCCAATCAGCACCTCGCGAGTTGCGAGGCTGAGGAAGAGGCGTTATGTCGGCGCAATAGGAAACGGTCGTGCACCAGGGCACTCGTTACGCGCCGCAAGCGCTCCTGCGAGCGTCGTGGCTTTTATTAGGAATATAATTTAGTTTCATAAGGCGATCTCATTAGTTTTGGGACGCAAATGATAAATCCCGAATGTTCGGGAATTATTAGCATCCTTAATTAAGTATGTAAGGGGAAAAGTTTGGAAACCTTGTGTATCCGTACGCATTTTGTAAGTAGGTGCATATGTCACATGCACTAACATTTTATTAGTTAAATCTTTGGTCAAAATTTAGCAAAAATTACAATGGTGACGAATAAACCAGGATGCAGGTAATAGTAGTAGTTTAGAAGCTCAAACGAATGAGCGAGGTGCCTTAATGTTACTCTCCACTATGACTAGTCTTATGGGAAAAGCTGGGGATGAGACGGCTTATTTTTAAGACGCCAAAAGAACTGGCCCTAGGAGTGTTAGCTAGGGATACTAGCAGTAGTACCTAGGGATCGAGTGTGTGAGATGAACCGGAGAAAGTAAATGCAGAGAGATGAAATGCAAAAAAGACGGAGGGATGTGATGGTTGCTTGTCCGTTTATTTTACCAAGCCACTTATTATTGGGAGTGGTTGGGTTTTGTGATATGACGGCTTTAGTGTCGCGCCACGAGCGGGATGAGACTCGCGTGCAGCGCCGCGCTCTAAACTAGTACTACATCGGTCATGGTTTATTAGTCCCCCATTGAATTTGAATGAATATTTAACTGACAAAATGTTAGTGCATGTCAACAAAAACTATATCGTTGGATTTGTATTTGAACATAGTTTTCAAGGATATAATTTTAGGTGACATGCATCATCATTTACCATACTATATATAATGTTAGTTGAATTTTTGGTCGTACTAATCTATAGTAAGGTGCCCGTGTGTTGCACGGAACAATGAAGTGCATTGATCGGGGAGTTGTTTATTTTGACAAAGGATGTGGGGTCATCTCATGTGTAATGGGTATCGATAGGTTTCTTCAGATATTATTTCATCTCTAGAGCTCACAAACATCCGGGTGAAATAGATAAAAAGTATCTTTTGCAAACAAAAGCGTTCAACTGTTCAACCTGCATCCAAAACTTGTGAAGAAATGACACTTATTGTGCTTTGCAAGAAATGATCTTTAAGAATTAGTTTTTTAGTATCGATTGTTATACATGTTGGCTACAGGTGACATGGCACTTTCTTATAGTCAACAGTTGGCTATACTATTAAGTATTAACCATGCCCTTATACACCTAGATGGAGGGATTAAATGAGGATGACTTGGAAGCAGGCAGAGGAGATGTAAGAAATGGTTCATCATAAGTCTTTCACCAGTACTGTAGTAAAAATTTCATACATGGAAGATTCTAGAGTAAAACATAAATGGATACACTTTTATTCATGCGAGATACTCAAATAGAGCAAGATCATGCATGGAACTCTCCACATGCTTAGGCAGCGGATTACATTGAGCGAAGACTAATGATCAACATTTAACTTGGTAATGCATATGTCTAGGTGAACCTCCTTGGAGTCCCCGTGCACCACGTTGAGGGGGGGAATCATACCATGCGTCTTCCATGTCCACATCGGTGGGAAGGTCCCAGCTCGGCACAGGCCCAGTCAGCTTCTAGCTAGTAGCCAGTGTCGCCGCCCATGTAACTCGGAGGGGTAGTAACAGTGAGCACGCACCCGTACATCGGCCTCGTGTCAGTAGCAGCATCAACGGCGTTGCCCCTGACGCACACTACAGAGATAGGGCGGTGGCCTGCGCGGGCCTCGCCGGTGCCCACAATCAAGAGGAAGACGCTGCCGTCCTCCTCCGAGACTAGCAGGCGGCGGTGATCCTCTAGGGACTCCGGCACGGTGAACGGGTAGCATGTCTCGTACTTGATGTTCTCTGCCAAGGGCCAGTAGTGATATATAAACGGCTGCTTGAGGTGATGCACGAGGTCCGCCGGCGAGCCAGAAAATGACATCGAGCACTCATAGCAGTAGACGAAGGGCTCCTTGGAGGCATTGACCAGGCCGTCCATGAAACGGGAGTGGCTGTAGGGGACAATGCGCCAGTTGAATATATGAGCAAGTTACTACGAGATTTAGTCTAAATAAGCACAAAATAAATCATGACGGCTATAACAGAGATTAAACTAATCACTGGACTAGCATAGTAGATGAACAGATCAAATCTACGACACATACTAGAAACATGAATTCTACAAAGATTTCGAACAGGAAGGACAAAAACACATACGGTGCAACGGGAGCAGCACCGTTGGCGTTGAGGTTGTCGCCCATGTCGTTGAGGAAGAGGTTGCCGAGGTCGGGGAAGAAGTTGTAGTTGGTGAAGTCGTCGATGTCGGTGTCAAAACCGGCAGATCTCAGGTAGGGGGTCCCGAACTATGCATCTAAGGATTGATGGTTACAGGAGACAAGGGACACGATGTTTTACCCAGGTTCGGTCCCTCTTGATGGAGGTAATACCCTACGTCCTGCTTGATTGACTTTGATGAGTATAGGGGTTACAAGAGTTGATCTACCACGAGATCGTAATGACTAAACCCTAATTGTGTAGCCTGTATGATTATGATTGCCTCTACGGACTAAACCCTCCGGTTTATATAGATATCGGAGGTGGCTAGGGTTGTACAGAGTCGGTTTGTAGAAGAAGGAAATTACATATTCGGACGCCAATCTTTCCATCCACGCATTGGAGAGTCTCATCCGGACACGTGAGGAAGTCTTCTGTCTTGTATCTCCATGGCCCATTAGTCCGGCCCATGTCACATAGCCCGGACACCCGAGGACCCCTTAATCAAGGACTCCCTCAGTAGCCCCTGAACCAGGCTTCAATGGCGATGTGTCCGGCGCTCAAATTGTCTTCGACATTGCAAGGCGGGTTCCTCCTCCGAATACTTCAAAGGAGTCCTCCAACACAGAAAACGTGTCCAGCTCTACAAGACAGGCACCACATATAGCCGCACAGAGTATAATATTTCACAAGTACCATCTACTGACAACTTTTTGTAGCGAGACGCTAGGTCCCTGCCCCATCATTATTTCGAACCATTTTTAGCTTCTCGCTCCACATTCCGAGGTGCGGTTTTTATTGGCACGTCTTATCGAAGCAGAGATCATGTCCCCTTATTGTGGGATTCTCATCAATATGGGCGTGGGTAATCCAACCACGCCATCCACATGACCCTTGGGGAATAGCCGAGCTTTAAGGAGAGTGGGGAGGCACTTGATATTCGCTACCTTTATAAGATGATAAATATCCATTCTTTCACCCACGCCTTCTTCCTCTCTGTCCATCCATTCTCGAGCTCCAGCGCCCAAGCTTCCATCCTTTCTTCCTCCAAAAAGCACCCCGACCATGTCCGGATCTGGAACGTAGGGCAAATGGATGGCCTCCTCCATCATGGAGCTCCGAGAAGCGGGGTACTTGGCCCAGGAAATCGCCCACCAGCTTCCGGCCACGGGGCAGATCGTCCCCACACCGGAGCCCAACGAGAGGGTGGTATTCATCCCCCACTTCATCCTCGGGTTAGGATTTTCCCTCCACCCCTTTATCCGTGGACTCATGTTCTACTACAGGCTAGATTTCCATGACCTAGCCCCGAATTCTTTCCTCAACATCTCGGCATTCATTGTCATGTGCAAGGCCTTCCTCCGCATCCCACCCCACTTCGGATTATGGCTGAAGATCTTCAATGTGAAGCCAAAAGTGGTGGATGGTCAACATGCGGAGTGCGGAGGTGCCATGGTGACAAAAATATCCAATATCACATGGCCCACCGGCACCTTCGTGGAAACCGTCAAGGGGTGGCAGAAGAAGTGGTTCAATGTCACTGAGCCCCACGACACCACCTGGGCTGCAGCTCCCAAACTCAAGTTCGGGCCCCCAATGCGGCTTACCTCCTGGCTAAAAAAGGGCCTGGACTGGTTGTCGTCGGAGCATGGTGGACAAGAACATCAAGCTCGTCAATGTGATCTAGGTGATGCTTTTTCACTGGATCCTCCCCTGCCAAAGTCAGACTTACCATCTGTAGGAGTTCGATCCGGCCAAGCACCAGACCTTGCGACAGTTCTTACGCTCCATGCACAAAGATATCTGGAAGGTGCTTTTCAAGGCCAATGAGACGTGGCCGGAGACGTCCGAGGACCGCGGATATGACCTGGCCCATCTAGCTAGTATGGTAAGTTCTTCATACTTCAAGGTGTATCTCTTCCTATGCATCCATGGAAGATGTCTAAGTTTCTCCATTTGTCTTTTTAGAGATGGATAAAGAAGGCAGAGCGGATCTAGTGTCCGGCTCCGTTGCCCGAAAACCCAGCTATCCCGCTCTTGATGAAGATGCTGGTTCCGGTGCCCTACCAGGCACCGGAGAATAAGGCCAAGAAGAAGGGTCAGGAGACAAGAAGCGGCCTCCGCCGTAGAGGCACTTCGGATGCAACATCCGAAGACGCCGAAACTCACTCTTCCCCCACCGAGAACGACAAGGAGGAGGAGGAAAGCAATTCTCGCCCCGAGGGGGAAAGGAAAAGAAGGGCGACCTCCATGGATTTGGAGGCGGAGGCGTCCAAGAAAGGGAGAGTCTCCCTTGAGGACGATTCCGAATAGGACACCGACAGCAGCCCTGAGTGGCGTCCCAGGAAGAAGCCCCTGGCCGGATCGTAAGTACTCAAAGGCACTTGCACACATATATATCCAGCTTTTTTACTTCGTGGTTTTAATATGTTGAATCATGTGCCACGGTACAACTCTCGATCACCTCTAGCGATCCTCATCTTTGGGGAAATCGCTGGATCCAAAGGTGATGGACAGCGGGTCGCTTCCGCCGGCCTCCTCCCCCAAGACTACGGACGACGCCGAAGTGTTGTCCCGAAGGACCCTCCCAGGCCAGGGAGAGGTACAGGAGGCCGCCGAGGTGGTGCCAGAGGGTGAAACCTCGGCCGCAGGACACATGGGGGAGCAAACCCCCCTAGAGACTAGCGACGGGGGCCATACCCAATTCGGCCCTAGGCGAATACTATTCCAGGGGCCCGTACGGCTCCGGAATTAGGTTAGCAGCCTCCTTCGAAAGAAGGAGGTGCACCTATTCCGCCCGTGACCTTTGTCCATCTAGAGTCACCGGATACTCTACTGGAAGCGCTCCAAGGTGGTTCCATTGTAGAGGAACATCGTATCCTTATGGGTACTGTGGTTGAGAGGGTTCAGTCCACTAAGAGCGGACTGACCGAATCCTGCGCCAGCCTTCTAACAGGCTTTGAGGTACGTGACACAATTATGCAAAAAGGACACCGTAGTACAGACAATAGCCCCTGAGACTCTGTCCGGTGTTCAAACAGAAATGCCGGACAGAGGATCGAATAATTTTTGCAGGAGACTAATCATATATGTCTATGTGAATAAGCAGGTGTTGATGCTAGCTATGACCTCCCATTCTGCAGAAGTAGCCGAACTGAAGCAGAGGCTGAAGTAGGCCGATGAAGAGCTCGGTCAGGTCAAAACATAGCTTGAGGACAAGCAAGGTACGTAATGACATATTTCAGATCATTAAAATGATAAGAATTGTTTGTGCTGATCACGTTAATATGATGCTTCATAGAAGCTACAGCCAAGGTGGAGTCCCTCCAGAAGGCTCTGAGCGAGGCCCAGAAGAAGGCGGAGAAGGAACAATCGCCCGCAAAAAACACGAGTCAAGGGTCAGGGAGTTTCAGCAGGAGCTCGAGGACGCCATAAAGAAGTGTGAGTCCTTGGAGTGCAAGGTTGCGGACCAAGAGTCTGAACTAGCTAAGGCCTGCCAAAGCGCACAAGAGGCCCAGGTTGAAGACCATGGCGCCCTCCGGGAAGTCCAGGAGACCAAACAAATTGCGGCGGGTAAGACCTTCATTATGCAGAGCAAATTTGAGAAGAAAAGGTACCTCTTACTGACCTGAATTTGGAGTTCTCCAGGAGCGTTTGCGGAACTGCCTCGCAGTGTGGCTGAAGCTGCAGAATTCTTCCGAGACAAGGAGTGGAGCTCATTGGAGAAGCTGTTCTGGTCGCAATACCTTGTGCGAGAGCATCCGGTGGCCCTCAGCGATCAGTTGCAACAGTTGTCCGAACTGCATAGGGTAGCCGAATTGGCCATGAGGGATTTAATAATCCGTTTATGGCCGGCCGAAGCCATACCCAGTAGCCACTTTGGGCTCGTGAGGCGGCTGGTCGATGCTCGCCCTGGGCTTGATGCCATAAAGTGATCGGTCTGCATCGAAGGTGCGCAGATGGCCTTCGCCCGCGTCAAGGTGCAATGGGCGAAGATGAACACCGTCAAGCTAGCGACCGAGGGGCCGCTTGAGGGCAAAGAGCACCGCACGCCCGATCGCTATTTTGATGACGTCCTAGAAGGATCCCACATTGTAGCAAGCCAGTGTGCGAAGGACATTATCTTTGAATGAATGTATTTGTGTTTATCCAATCCTGTATTATGGAACAAAGCCTATATGATGTAGGGTATGAACCCTAGGGGCCGATCTTTCACGAAAGGAGCAGATCCCGTGAAGAACACGAAGAACACAAGGGGAAAAACGAGGGAAACATGAGGGGAACAATGAGAGGAACACTCAAACTAACAAGAACAAGTCACACATGTGCTAGATCCTCGAATACATAGGGTTCACACGGTACACAATCAACTAGGGACAATACAAGGGTAGCCGGTCTTCTCAGTGAGGAGGTCTTGAATCCACAAGGGGATCTTCCCTTAGAGGGGTTTCGAATCCAAAGGGATCTTCTCCAAAGAGGCCGCGGTCTCTCTCAAGGAGTAGATCCGATGTTCATGAGCGTAGCTCTATCTCTAAACATGAGCTAAACCAACCGCTAACCCTCAAATGGTGGAGGTTGGGGAGTATATATAGTTTAGGGCCACGAAGGGGTAAGTGAAATGGTACATGCGCTGCGGCCCAACACATTGCAGCGCACAAAGCGCCAGTCGTCCGACAGGTACCGGACGTCCGGTGGCTCACGAGGGTCTGGTCGTCCGATACTTGTCGGACGTCCGGCGTTTTGGCTCGATTGAGGTGGCGCCGGATTTCCAGGGACACTCGGACGTCCAGACGCTAGAGTGTGTCGGATGTCCGGGACTAGTCGGTCGTCCGCTCATTTTGGCTCGGGTGCGGGGTCACTGGTTGTCCGGTCCGGGCTGGTCGTTCGGTGGGTCTTCAGGCATCGGACGTCTGGTCCCGACTGGTCGTCCGATGGCTAGAGCTTCTTGCGCATTTCTTCTTCCCATTCCTCGCGCTTGGTGTCCTCGCCTTCTTGTCCATGGGCTTCCACTTGGTTCCTGATCATGCATAGCACACATTTTTGAGGTAGTAGCCATGTCTCACGTATGGAAAGTGATGGTTCGAAGAGCAGCGAGTTCACCTTGTGTCCAATGGTGTATAGTTGAGGTCTCGTCTTATGTTCTCTTGGGGCTTGGAGAGTAGTCGGAGTGTACATGGGGATGAACATGGGATGCTCCGCATCACTATATGTAATATATTGCTTATTGTTTTCGAGAGTATTTCCTCCTGTGCGGCCGTCTACTTAAATCTGAGACTTGGCCAGTCCTTGGTTTCAGCCCCCACGTAGATAGTACGGGGGTGTTCGGATTGGAACCTAAACACACTAGACCCAAGAGTTTGGTCCTTTAAGGAGGTGTTTAGTGCATCAAACCAGGAATCAGACTATGTCGCTTTATCACCCTCACTTAGCGATAGGAGTTTGACAAATAGGAGTATAGGCGCAACCCCTAGTTTGTTTATTCAGACTAGGGGCTGTGAATGCCTGATCGGGTGGAGGCCGATCCGTCGCATAATGCGGAAAAAATCGCAAGAGATTTTACCCACCGAATAGCTGACCAGCTCTCGCCGCATTATGACAGTCAGTTTTCGGCTTTCTCTACTGAGGTGTTTATCTGGATGAACCAGAAACGGAATCGCAATACTTCTCCCTTTACTACCCTAGCCGATAAAACGGAACGTAAGGTAGCAAGCATAGGAGCCAGCAACCCAACTATTGACCAAAGACATGATTCGGAGCCGACGCATATAATGCAATATTATTTGGGGCGCCGAATTGTACTTTAAAAAGTAATCAGACTTGTTGCCAACATATGGAGCGCAAAGGAGCCCCTGGCGGGTTAAGTCGTACCAAAATGTACGTGTGCAATTAAAAAAGGTTTAAGTATAATGAAGGAGTAAGCCAGTGCCACTTATGTTGGGCCGCAAACTGTTTCATTATAATGTGATTGATACGTCAAAGCATATTTGTACAAATAATGTGATATGCAACAGGGCTATCTAACATCCCAAGAACAAGGGGAAGTTGTTTACGGGTCCTTCAAACAGGCAAGGTGATCGTCAAAAAGATCATCTAGATGTTTCTGCCACACGTCTATGCTGCTTGCCTCCTTGGTGTGTTTTATCCTTCGAAAGGATCGATGATGAGGCCGTCATGAAGGGCCTATGGAAAAGAAACCTGAAAAGGGATAGAAGAAAAAAGGGAAAGTATGAGTACCCGGATAAGGTCGAGCCGTATTGTGGACCATGATCGAGTTATGCCTCCATCTTTGCCCATGGTATTTTTAGTGTGTAGTTATGTATGCGCGGTACGTACGCCGCAGTTCGGTGGGGACTGAGACGAAGGCTGAATTGCTAGTCAACTCCGGACGAGCCGGGCTGCCATGCTGCGGAGTAATCCGTACTCGTTTAATACTGTCTGAGGGCTTGGCCACGGATTTAATGTTGTGCTTGATAGGTCCGCCTTGTACTTCCGCTGCCAGGGCCGTGGTGTGCTCCTCGGTATAGAGGGAGCTTTCCATTGACTATTATGACACCGCACGGCCTGGGCATCTTATGTTTGAGATAGGCATAGTGTGACACCGCATTGAAGCGAGAAAATATGGTTCATCCGAGCAGTGTGTGATAGCCACTTCGGAAGGGGACAATGTTGAAGATCAAGTCTTTGCTTCGGAAGTTGTCTGGTGATCCGAAGATGACTTCCAATGTGATTGAGCCCGTGCAACGGGCCTCTACACCTGGTATTACTCCTTTAAAGGTAGTTTTGGTAGGCTTGATCATTGACAGATCGATGCCCATCTTACGGACTATGTCCTGATAGAGCAGGTTAAGGATATGGCCACTGTCCATGAGGACCCGCGTGAGGTGGAATCCATCAATTATTGGGTCGAGGACCAGTGCGGCTAAGCCGCCGTGATGAATACTCGTCGGGTGGTCCTTGTGATCAAAAGTGACCGGGCAAGATGACCATGGATTGAATTTTGGGGTGACTGGCTCTATCACGTATACGTCCCTGAGTGCACGTTTGCGCTCCCTCTTGGGGATATGAGTAACATATATCATGTTCAACGTTTTGACTTGGGGGGAAATTTCTTCTGTCCCCCTGTGTTTGGTAGGAGGGGCTCCTCGTCATCGTATTCACTTGGTGACCCCTTCTCCTTGTCCTTGGTATTTAACTTACCGGCCTTTTTAAAGACCCAACATCTTCTGTTGGTATGATTGGCGGGTTTATCGGGGGTACCATGGATCTGACATGGTCGATCGAGTATTCGGTCCAAGATGGATGAGCCTGGATTGTTTCTTTTGAATGGCTTCTTCCACTGATCAGACTTTGAGCCACTGAATCCGGCGTTGACCACCGTGTCATCGGTATTGTAACCGTTGTTTCGACGCTTGTGCCTGTTGCGTCGTGGCTTGCGGTTGCTATTTCTGGCTTCGGAGGGGCCAGGTTCGCTTGTAGTGTTGCTGCTACAGGCTAGCCAACTATCTTCCCCGTGCAAAAGTGGGTCATAAGTGTCTTGAGGGCTGCCATGGACTTCAGGTTTTCTTCGCCAAGGTGTCGGGCGAGCCATTCATCACGAATACTATGCTTGAAGGCCACTAGGGTTTCGGCATCCGAGCAGTCGAAGATCTAGTTCTTTTTAGTTAGGAACCTAGTCCAGACTTTACTGGCCGATTCTCCGGGCTGTTGAACTATGTGACTTAGATCATTGGCGTCCGGAGGTCGGACATATGTACCCTGGAAGTTGTCGTGGAAGGTGTTTTCCAAGTCCTCCCAGCTGCCAATGGAGTTTCTGGCAGGCTGTTTCACCAGTGTCGAGCTGGTCCTTTTAGCTTTAGTAGGAGGTATTTGATGCCGTGAAGATCGTCGCCGCGAGCCATATGAATATGGAGAATAAAGTCCTCAATCCATGCTGCAGGATCTATAGTTCCATCATATCATTCGATATTCACGGCTTTAAAACCCTTCTGGGAATTCATCCTCGATTACTTCGTCAGTGAAGCAGAGGGGGGGTGCGGCACCTCTATATCGGGCCAAGTTGTGGTGCAGCTAGGGTGTAGTCCGTCTGTGGTTTAAAGCTCGGGGTGGTTATGCTTGTCGCGCCCGGCTAGATGTCCGTCCTCATGCGTAGAGGGGCGCCCCCTTGATCCATAGATCGATCTTGTCTGACCTACTCTATTTTCCAAGTCCTGCCATAGATCATACGTATGTCCCCGAGCTGTTGTGTCTTTACGTTTTCGGCGAGGTAGTGCGGGCTGGTGTTCGGCTTGAGTTGCCGTTTTATCACGGCCAGGTGGTGGCCGGTCGGCTGCATTATGTGCTGATGGTATGGTCTCCCGCGCCTCGACGTTGAATTGAGGTAGCAGCCTGCGCTTCGGGTAACTCTTGGTTGGGCGCTCGAGGCTGTTTTCCTCGGCTGCTAGGACGTTAGTCCATCTGTCATTGAGTAGATCTTGGTCATCTTGGAGCTACTGCTGCTTCTTTTTCAGGCTCCTTGCAGTGGCTATTAGCTTGCGCCTAAAGCGTTCCTGCTCGAGGGGTTCCTCAGACACGATAAAGTCTTCGTCGTCGAGGCTCACCTCCTCCTCGGAGGGTGGAAGATAATTACCATCCTCCGAGTCTTCATTTATAGCCTGGTCATCAGGGCTAATTTGCCAATCTTCCCGATTGTCCTATTCGGAGGTTGGCTCGACGGGGTCTTCTTGGTATTCGGTGTCGTTCGGAGTGTTGTTCCCTTCAGTGCCAGTATTGCTGTCCTTTTCACGACGTGATTTAGAGTGGCCCTGCTGACGTTGGCGCTTTGGTTGAGTCTCAGGAGGTATATCCTTGATTGGATTTTTCTCATTATCGCCGTTACCCTCTTTGGGTGTATCCACCATATACACATCATACGAAGAGGTGGCCATCCATCATCCGATAAATGCATGTTTTGGTCCAGCTCTTCTCCGGCATCGTCGTCCGTACCGTCGATGTATTCGGATCTGTAATCGAGCATGTTGGTTAAGTCCTTGATAGTGGCTATGAAGTGGGTGGTGGGTGGTACGTAAAATTCCCCACTCTCAGCCCCTAGTCCGGGCTGGGTGTAGTTCGGATGTTGCTCCTCTATAATGACGAGGGATCCCATTAAGTCCAGAGCCTCGCTTAAAGGCGAGGTTCAGTCAGGAAGAAGAGAGATCGTAGAGTGCGGCGAGAAGATAACACTTTGGCCGAGCTCGCACGATGATGACTCCGAGGGTTTGGGGCTAGCATTCGGAGAGGAGTCCGGCATTGTGATGATTTCCGGTGATATTGCTTCCTCCGGCTCTCCCGTACTAGGCTTAATAGCCGCAGAGAGACCGACGGGCTCGGGAATCCTGTCTTTGGACCTAGAGACGTGCTTCGGATTTAAGGCCAGAGCAGAGGTTGGGGTCGTGAACCCTTGGAAGATCAAGTCTCCTCGGATATCAGCGACATAATCTAGATTTCCAAAACTAATCTGGTGACCTGGGGTGTAGCTGTCAATCTGGTCTAGATGGCCAAGCGAGTTGGCCCGCAGTGCGAAGCCGCCGAACACAATGATCTGGCCGGGGAGAAAGACCTCCCTCAGGGTCGCTTCGTTGTAGATAACTGATGGAGCGATCGAACCTTCTGGCGATGACACAACGGAACTCTCAATGAAAGCACCAATGTCGGTGTCAAAACCGGCAGATCTCGGGTAGGGGGTCCCGAACTATGCGTATAAGGATTGATGGTTATAGGAGACAAGGTATACGATGTTTTACCCAGGTTCGGGCCCTCTTGATGGAGGTAATACCTACGTCCAGCTTGATATACTTTGATGACTAGAGGGGTAACAATAGTTGATCTACCACGAGATCGTAATGGCTAAACCCTAATTGTCTAGCCTGTATGATTATGATTGCCTCTACAGACTAAACCCTCTATTTTATATAGATACCGGAGGGGGCTAGTGTTGTATAGAGTCGGTTTCCAGAAGACGGAAATTACATATCCGGATGCCAATCTTTCCATCCACGTATAGGAGAGTCCCATCCAGACACGGGAGGAAGTCTTCTGTCTTGTATCTCCGTAGCCCATTAGTGCAGCCCATGTCACATAGCCCGGACGCCCGAGGACCCCTTAATCCAGGACTCCCTCAGTAGCCCTTGAACCAGGCTTCAATGGCGATGTGTCCGGCGCGCAAATTATCTTCGGCATTGCAAGGCGGGTTCCTCCTCTGAATACTTCAAAGTAGTCCTCAAACACATAAAACGTGTCCAGCCCTCCCTAGTCTCTATCTCTACTCTTATCCCTATCTCTACTACTCTTCTTTCTTTTTTTATAATATAGTACTTCCTCCGTTTCGGTTTACAAGTCCTGCATGTATACCTAGGTTGCCAATTTTATCACCCTATATTAACTATATGACAGAAAATTTATACCTTTTGAAAATAGAACACTTGAAGTTTATATCGGTATATTTTTCGTAATATATGACTTGTATTAGGTTGGTCAAATTGACGACCTAGGAGTACGCGCACGCCCTGTAAAATAAGAGAGATGGAGTAGTAGCTGTCAAATCGAATAGTACTGCGCCGCCCACTGCATGCCCGGCTGAACACGCCTCCTCGCCTCCATCAAACCCCTCCTTTAAACCCGCATGCAAACCGAGAAACCTATTCCGGCCCGCGGGAGGAAATTTGCCGGTTGCTGTTCGAGAATAATAGTCACACGTCCAATCCATTTGAGTTAATTGCGTGTATGATTCTACCTCTATAAAAAGTTAATTGCATCCTTAATCTTGTATTCGAAGTACTCTGTTGGTTCCACTATCAGTATAGTGTACATTACTTGAATTGAAGTTTGTAACTATTTTAGATTAGAATATACTAATCCTCCGGTGCTAGTAGTAGAGCAGAGTCCTGCTCCAATACTACTCTAGTCAAGAAAGTTAGGGCATAGTAGTAGGTACTGTAGGGAGTACCAGTACTGTGATCACTCAAGCAAGTTGTCTTGCACCGATATGACCCTACGCTGCTGGTACGTGTCTCGTAAGTCAAGCGGCATGTTGTAGTCATCATCACCTGTCCACTTCCCGCATCACATATTTGCTTCTCCATCCTTGTCCGCACATAATCGTCCAATCTTCCATCCCCGCTAAGGCACATCCCCCTCTTCCGAAACCCAAGCACTAACACTGGCAGAACTGAGCAGCGTCCGCCAAAAGAGTGGCTGGAATTTTCTCCCCATAGAGGTAATCAAGCTCATTGTTTCGCGTGTGGGCAATCTCAGTACCATGCCGCTCGCCGTGTGCTCGTCGAGGCTATACCGTTTACTCAAAGCCCTCATGCCGGAGCTTTTTAAGCCAGCTCCTTGCTTGCTGATGCCGCCTGATCTTCAGAAACAGCGTGTCACGCAGCATAACGATCATAGGGTGGCGAGCATCAACCCTCTTGACTGCGATCAGATACCCGTCACCGTCAACTACATTAACAGTATGTACTTGGTCGGCATGAATACGTCTTGGATGGTGCTTGTCGATGGTGGCGGCAGCTGGATGCTCGTGGAGGTGTACACCCGGCGATTGATCCCCGTTCATTCGATTAACACTGCACTGCTTTGGCACCGCGGCCCAGAATACTCGGAATCTTACAGTGGCCAACATGATACCAAGTTTGATTTGCTCAAGGTTGTAATCTGCCAAGTGCCTCTGTGAATTATAAAGACTTCAGGCTAATTGCGTTCTTGAACCACGGTCTCGCCTATCTGACAGGTCACTGCGGTAAGTTGATAAATCTGCACGTCCATCGCAGGATCATACATCCTCCATGGTTCTCTGATGCCATTGAACACAAGGGCTTCATTTATGTTGTCGACTCCTTCTATGGTTGGACGTATTGCTGACCTACTCCAGTAATCGCTGCAAATGGCTATTACAGCAGTATGTTACTTTCCTATGATATCATGATGGCTTGCTTATATTACTGTCAACATTTACTGAAAAAATATTCATGCTCATAACATGTTGTTCTTAAGATTGACTACATTAAGAGCCCATTTTTATTTGACTCCAACTTGATATGATGTTGTAGGCCGCCGGGTGTCCCTACCCTTCCTAATCCCATAACCTTTCAAAGAAAAGTGGCATGGCAGTTGCAGGTGGTTCCTGGCTCGATCAGACGACGACGAATGATCGATGATCGTTCGCACATACCGGACGTGTTGTTTCGCAGAACACAATCACAGTCACTACAAGGTCTTTGAGCAGGATCCCAACTTCTCTGGTCCTTGAGGAATTTTTGACTGGAGGCTGGTAAGAAGCGTTGGTACACGCTCTTTGTTTCTCGTACTGAATTATCCAATTAACCAGGAGATAACTGACGGCATGGATCATGATGGCAGCACAGTTTCGTTCATCAGACAAAACTGTGAGTACACAGCATACCATGCGTCTCTAGATGCACCGTACCCTGATATGTGTTGCCACGCTCCATAGCCCAAAGTGCGAGAGAGGGTCGCAAGTATCAGACTTCGACCTGCTGGCTCGAGTTTGCCCCGTCAGGCACCCATCTGGTTCAAGCCGTTAGCCAATCTCCACAGCTTCATAAATAGTAACGTCTAACTGAGCCAGTTAGTTAGATGCGTACAGTTGGTGTAGTAGGATCTTTGTTTAGTTTGATGCATACACTTGTTCTTTTTTGGTAGCCCTTTTGTAATGATGGCTGATGTATGGTTCGAAAGAGAGAGTTGCATGTTTACTCTTCTGGCCTGCTTACTACTTCTGTTGCACCCCCAGCCCTGGTTGCTACTGCTGTTGTTTTCAATTCACAATCAGTAGTATATTTCATCTGTTAGTTGAATAAATGTGTTGTTAGAACGACAAACACAATGTTCTGGAAGTCGTTGCATGGTCCGATCCTTTAGTGCCCCGTACCATACGTAGCGCATACTATTTTTCGTAGGAACACATTTTCCAATTGTTGATAACTTGCAGCCCATTGATGAAGTCCCAATAGAGGAGCCCATAATTAACAGGAAGGGAGGCTCTCACATGAATCCGGCCCAGGTACAAGCTCATGGTCCCCTAAACATAAATAAGTAAATAAATAAAGCTAAATGCTCATGCACCAGTTCTTTATATTCACTATTTAATAGGAGGATATTATTTCCTATGATAGTGTCATTACATTCAGTCGATATAATTCTTAGGAAAAGATAGCGACGAGTCTTCTTTCTCCCACCATTTTCTTCCTGCAACCAGCGGGCCCATGCAAATCATAGTCAATGTCGTAAATTGTTCCGGTCCATTCTTAATTTTCAATAAGAATGTCCAACCCAGCCCAGGACATTGGCGAAAACACTTTATCCTCCACCTTGGTGCACTCACCGCGGCGCCGCCGTTTGGCCCTGTCAACATAGTGAATCATGACACGATTGTAGATATGAGGATGACAATACAGACCCACCACGTCCACTACCGAACACAAGTAAAGCGCCTGTTTTCCTACTCAAATGCACCCCTTGTTTTTTTACTCTAGTCCACCATGCTGATATGTGGGACCCACATCATTTTCAATGTATAGTCAATTAACGACATAATTGCACAATTTTAGTGAGGATTTGTTCGGAGGAGCAGGCGATAAACTAGTTTGTGCGGTCTCTGTGGCCCATCTAAGAACATGACCAGCCCAGTAGTTTTTTCATTGGGAAAATAGGTAGGCCACTATTTCTTTTTGAAGAATACCCAAGCTAGGCCTATTTGTTTTCTCTGACTTACTGGGCTACAAATCTTTCAAGATGAGGAGGGATGCATTCTGGCCTAGCCAAAGAGTTTGGTCACTATCTGTTAAAAGTAAATGGGAAGATTAGTTTCTTTTTTGTTTTTTTCTTCACTGATATTTTATATTTCATTGGATTTTAACATGACATAGTACCAATTTAATTTTTCAATTGGTTTTAGTATGGCTAATAATTTTTGGATTAATAATATTTTTTTCACCAGCAAAAAATTGTGAATTTTAAAAATTTCGCACATTTTTAGTTCAATTTTCTAACCCTAGTACTAACCACAAAATTGGCAGCAATTCTAAAAATAGAAAATGGGATGCAATAAATTCCTTATGAATTAGAAAATGAGTAAAAATTATAAAAATAATAGCAAATGGGTTGTCCACGCCACAAATTTCAAGGTTGACTTGTTTACGCAAGGCTTTGTCAGTCAACACACGATTCTAGCAGTAGTGACTGTTGGATGTCCATCCAACGGCCAACGTGCTTCTTCAATCTCTGATCTTCTTGGTCCAGCCGCCTAAACCAGCGCCGACAGGAGTGCCTGATCCCTTCTCTTGTGGCCCGCTATCATGTCGCGTAGGCTTCATCGGCCCACCATACTCCCTCCGCTGGCCTGGCCACACGCAATCAACTACCTCCTTATTACGCGAAAAAAATGATTCCTCCCACTAACAACTGGGGGCACCGGTTCGAAGGCTGACCTATGGGCCAACTAAGTTGATGCGTACACATGGCTTTTTCAACTTAGTAAACAAGCGATTCTAGCAGGAGTGACCATTGGATTTGAATCGAACGGTCCTACTATTTCTTCAATCGCTGCTCTTCATCTACCATCCGCCCAAACCAGCGCTGGCGAGACCGCCTGCTCCTGCCTCCAGTGGCTGGCTATGCTGTCGTTGAGGCCTCACCGCCCCCTACTACTCCCACCGCTAGCTAGGCCCTGCGGCGACAGCAGGCTCACACCGCAGCCGAACCAGTGAACCCTCGCACTCCTCTCTGCGTAGACATCCACTGCCGCGTCTTCCCCCGCTCCTCATCGTCCCCTTCCTAGGCCTCGTTGTCGTCCACCGCCTTAGTGCTCTCAGCATGCCATGGTCAATGTGGTCAACGAACGACATCCATCGGACATGGAGAGGCTGACAGCTGGGTCCACTACGACAGACAAGGAAATGCCTCCTTATTACGCGCAAAATAATGATTCCTCCACCTAACATCTACGACCCACCTAAAGAGCCTCTGTATTTCACGAAAAAAAAGTTCCTCCCGCTGATAGGTCGGACCCACCAGCTATATCTTCACATGCAAGGAAGTGCATCCTTATTACGCACAAAAAATGAATACCCCCTGCTATCTGGGAACCAGCTTAGTGGGAGGCTGACATGTGGGCCTACTAAGTTGACGAGGACGGAGGGCTTTGTTAACTTAGTCAATATGAATGATTCTAGCACCCGTGACCGTACGATGTCCATCCAACGGCCTTAGTGCTTCTTCAACCTCTGGTCTTCTTACTCTAGCCACCCAAAGCAGCGCCGGTCATGCCGCCTGCTCCTGCCTCCCGTGGCCGGCTGTGCTACCGCGGAGGCCTCACCACCCCTACTACTCCCATCGCTGGCCAGGCTCTGCGGCGACGGCAGCCTCACACCGCAGCTGAACCAGTGAACCTTCGTACTCCTCTCCGCATGGGCATCCATTGTCGCGTCTTTACCGGCTCCGCATCGTCCCCTTCCTAGGCCTCGCCGTCGTCCACCGCCTTGGTGCTCTCGACGCGACATGGCTAATGTGGTCAACGACCGACTTCCATCGGAAGAGTACTGTACAAGGAGAGGCTGACAGCTGGGTCCATGGCCGCAGCATGGAAGTGCCTCCTTATTACGTGGAAAATAATGATTCCTCCACCTGACAGCTGGGACCCGCCGGACAGGCCACCGTATTTCGTGAAATAAGACGTTTCCCCCCTGACTGCTAGGACCCACCAGCTACATCTTCGCACCAAGGAAGTGCGTCCATATTATGGGCAAAAGAAATGATTTGCCCCCGGACTGTTGGGACCCACCAGCTACATCTTCGCACGCAAGGAAGTGCCTGACAGTCGGGACACACCCAGTCGAAGCGTACGTACTGTTGTCATTCTGGTCACGAACGTGTACATACATACTGGTCGATGTAGAGGCGCACACGTGTCATAGTAGAGACGCGCACATAGCATGTACACGTACGTACAGCGGCCAGGGTGCAAGAAAGTAAATACGGCCACGTACGTACATACGGGCGGGGTCTCGAACGCCTACTCGTGCATACGTACGGCCAAGGCTCGTCTACATGGCTGTGGCTGGGTCGGAATGGAGAAACTGTGTCTTCGTCGTGTTCATGGGGAGGCAATGGAATGTGTCATGTTCATCGGGAGGCAACGGAACGCGAGCTGTTCATCGGGGGCCAATCGGCTTGGACAGAAGCGCCGATGGAAACGAGGCCTGGCGTACCGCAGAACGGAGGAAACAACCTTGTGTTCAAGCGGACATGGTGGAAACGAGATCTTGTTCACCGGGAAGGGTCTGGTGTATTGCAAAACGGAGGAAACGGACCTCCTACGGTGGAAACGGGGTCCTGTTGATCGGGAGGTGTGTGGCGTACCACAAAACGGAGGAAACGGACTTGTGTTGGAGCGCCACAGTCAAGACGGGGGTCCTCTTCATCGGGAGGGGTGTGGCGTACCGCAAAACGGGACTCCACGGGATACTGTTCATCTCAACCGTCGACCTCCTCAAGCCTCCACAGGCTACTATTCATCCACCGTCGACCTCCTCCAGCCTCCACCTGCGACTGTACATCCACGGGCTCTTGTTCATCCAGCTTGCACCACACGCTCCTCCACCACCTACTGTTTAACTAGCCCTCTCCACGGGGTCCCGTTCAACCACCCCTCCATGGGCTACTGTTCATCTAGCCCTCCATCGGCTACTGTTCATCCAGCCCTCCATGGGGTCCTGTTCATCCATCCCTCCACAGGGTCCTGTTATCCACCGGCTCAATCCATCGTGGTCCTGTTCATCCAGCGGCAACGCCCTCTACTACCACGGTGTCCTGTTCATCCAACCCCCACCAGGAACTATTCATCCAAACCCCCTCAACAACACTCACTTTTTATCAAGGAAAGGAGGCAGCGGTGTTCGATCGGCTTCAGTTAGCAGCAGTAGTGAAGGAATCACTCGGGTTCAGTTAACAGCTAGGGATCGATCGATCGCTCGGGTTCAGTAACGCTTAGCCTGCAATGCAATCGCTTGGGTTCAGTTAGAGCCCAACGCCTCGGTCGGGTTCAGTTAGAGCCCAATGCCTCGCACACACACGTGTATGTACGAGAGAAACACGCATCGCTCGGCCCCCGACCACCCACCGTAACCGGGAACTCCCCGATATTTTCCCCGCCCTCGCTTCTACCACGGTTTTTTCCATCATGGACGACCCAAATAATGTCATGCAGCTGCGTCCCCGGCCCGCTCAGGACAAAAAGCCCATTTTATGTCATGGTTTTTTGTCATAGAAGTAGGAGCCCACCACATCTACGATGATACCGAGTTTTGTCACAATTATCGTCGTAGAAGTGTCATAAGTATGACAATTTTTTTTAGTTCGGCCAAAATGTCACGGATGTGTCTTTTTTTTGTAGTCCAAGGAGGAGTACATGAGCTATGACATGTACAGGAGGATCGTTGACATGAGGAAGTGCCTCCTTCCCCAAAACGGCCAGGGATCCAGCCGGAAGCAGAGCAATGGCAAGCGTCGTCGCAACAATAAGTAGATGATTAGATCCTCGTTTTCCTACTTTATTATGCATGTAATTGCTTGCTTTGGTGTGTGGAAATGTTATGTGTGTAGTCACTTGTGTAGTTGTATGCTTAATTTGGTTATGCAATGTTGTTTTTTTAAGTATATATGTTGATGCTCTGTAGACAGAGCGTAGATGTTGTGCGGACAAAGAAAATCACATCACACATGGACTAAACAATGTAACCCGTCGGTGATGTTTTCATCAATCACTCACAATTATATACCAGCAATCGTTTGCTCACAACACACACGGCTTGTTAGCAGTAATCGTTTGTGTTGTTATCGGTCTTCGCACACGTTTCTGATTACACACCTGTTTGCCTCGTACCACACACATCTTGTTCATTTGAACCATTTCTACTCTCATGTCTCAACGCAAATAGTTCATCTGAGTGAACCGCATACCGTATATCGCACACACCTTTGATCTGGCTGACTGTTTCTTTTGTGTTGCCTAATCAAAAATAGTTCATTCGAGTGAACCGTATGCTGTACATCAGACACACCTTCATCTGGCTTACCGTTTCTTTTGTTCCTCCTCATCGCAAATAGGTCATTGAGCTGAACCGTATGCCCTGCATCGCACACGCAACTAAAATTTGAACCGTGTTTGATGCATCCTCCATTGCAAACGTTTTGCACCTTTTTGACGGTTTTTTACACCATTGTTTGTGATTGTGGTATCGCACACAGTTTCGTCGAAGGGTCTCTGATCATAGTGTCGTGTTAGCAGCAACCTGCAGCAGTGGAAGTTCAGTTGTAACTTGATCTGGAGTTTTATGATCATCATCATTAGCTTCCTCTCTGGTTGGCTTAGGAATCACGACAATGGTTTTCTGTGATGTGCTACTCTCCAATTCGAGAGAAGGTACAATTACCTCATCAAGTTCTAGTTTCCTCCCACTCACTTCTTTTGAGAGAAACTCCTTCTCTAGAAATGACCAATTCTTAGCAACAAAGATCTTTCCTTTAGATCTGTGGTAGAAGGTGTAGCCAATTGTTTCCTTAGAGTATCCTATGAAGACGCACTTCTGCGATTTAGGTTCGAGCTTATCAGGCTAAAGCCTTTTGACATAAGCGTCGCATTCCCAAACTTTAAGAAACAATAGCTTAGGTATCTTGCCAAACCATAGTTCATACGGTGTCGTCTCAACATATTAAGACGACGCCCTATTTAACATGAATGCAACTGTCTCTATTTCATAACCGCAAAATGATAGTGGTAAATCGGTAAGAGACATCATATAAGGCACCATATCTAATAAAGTACGGTTACGACACTCGAACACACCATTACGGTGTAGTGTTCAAGGTGGCGTGAGTTGTGAAACTATTCACATTGTTTTAAATGAAGGCCAAACTCGTAACTCAAATATTCGCCACCGCGTTAAGATCGTAGAAACTTCATTTTCTTGTTACGATGATTTTCTACTTCACTTTGAAATTCTTTGAACTTTTCAAATGTTTCAGACTTGTGTTTCATTAAGTAGATATACCCATAGCTACTCAAATTATCTGTGAAGGTGAGAACATACGATACCCGCTGCGTGTTTCAACACTGATCGGACCGCATACATCGATATGTATTATTTCCAATAAGTCATTGGCTCGCTCCATATTTCCTGGGAACGGGTTTTTAATTAATTATCTTTCCCATGAGGCATGGCTCGGAAGTATCAAATGATTCATAATCGGGCGATTCCAAAAGTCCATCAGCATGGAGTTTCTTCATGCGCTTTACACCAATGTGACCTAAACGGCAGTGCCACAAAGTATGTTACACTATCATTATCAACTTTGCATCTTTTGGCAGCAATATTATGAATAGGAGTACCACTATGATCAAGATTCAATAAACCATTCACATTGGGTGTATGACCATAGAATGTTTTATTCATGTAAACAGAACAACAATTATTCTTTGACTTAAATGAATAACCGTATTGCAATAAACATGATCCAATCATATTCATGCTCAATGCAAACACCAAATAACATTTATTTAGGTTCAACACTAATCCCGAAGGTAAAGGGAGCGTGTCATGGTGATCTTATCAACCTTGGAATCAGTTCCAACACATATCGTCACCTCGCCTTTAACTAGTCTCTGTTCAATTTGCAACTCCTGTTTTGAGTTACTAATCTTAGCAACTGAACAGGTATCCAATGCGCAGGGGCTAGTATGAACACTAGTAAAGTACACATCAATAACATGTATATCAAATATACCTTTGTTCACTTTGCCATCCTTCTTATCCGCCAAGTATTTGGGGCAATTCCGCTTCTAGTGACCATTTCCTTTGCAGTAGAAGCACTCAGTTTCAGGCTTGGGTCTAGCTTTGGGCTTCTTCATGGGAGCGACAACTTGCTTGCCATTCTTCTTTAAGTTCCCTTTCTTTCCCTTGCCCTTTTTCTTAAAACTAGTGGTCTTGTTAACCATCAACACTTGATGCTCTTTCTTGATTTCTACCTTCGTCGATTTTAGCATCACGAAGAGCTGAGGAATCATTCTTGTCATCCCTTGCATATTATAGTTCATCACGAAGTTCTAGTGGCTTGATGATATTGACTAGATAATTTTTTCAATCACTATCTTATCTAGAAGATTAACTCCCACTCGATTCAAGCGATTGTAGTACCCAGACATTCTGAGCACATGCTCACTAGTTGAGCTATTCTCCTCCATCTTGTAGGCAAAGTAATTGTCAGAGGTCTCATGCCTCTCAAGACAGGCATAAGTCTGAAATACCAATTTCATCTCTAGGAACATCTCATATGTTCCATGGCGTTAAAGATGTCTTTGAAGCCCCAATTCTAAGCCGTAAAGCACGGTGCACTAAACTATCAAGTAGTCATCATATCGAGCTTGTCAAACGTTCATAATGTCTACATCTACTCCTGTAATATGTCTGTCACCTAGCGGTGCATCAAGGACATAATTCTTCTATGGAGTAATGAGGATAATCCTCAAATCACAGACCCAGTCCGCATTATTGCTACCATCATCTTTCAAGTTAGTTTTCTCTAGGAGCATATAAAAAATAAGGGAGCTGAATCGCGAGCTATTGATCTACAACATAGATATGCAAATACTATCAGGACTAAGTTCATGATAAATGAAGTTCAATTAATCAAATTACTAAAGAACTCCCACTTAAATAGATATCCCTCAAGTCATCTCAGTGATACGTGATCCAAATCAACTAAACCATGTCTGATCATCACGTGAGATGGGGTAGTCATCAAGGGTGAACATCTATGTGTTGATCATATCTACTATATGATTCATATTCGACCTTTCGGTCTCGAGTGTTCTGAGTCCATGTTTGTACATGCTAGGATCTTCAAGTTTAACCCGAGTATTCTGCATGTGCAAAACTGTATTGCACCCATTGTATGTGAACATAGAGTCTATCACACCCGATCATCACATGGTGTCTCAACACAACGAACTATCGCAATGGTGCATACTAAGGGAGAACACTTATACCTTGAAATTTTAGTCAAAGGATCATCTTACAATGCTACTGCCGTTCTAATGGCTATCATCATCTTGTGCTTTTGATCTCCATCTCCAAAGCATCGTCTTGATCTGCATCTTCATCGGCTTGACACCTTGATCTCCACCGTCGCGTCATGGTTGTCTCGCCAACTATTGCTTCTACAACTATCACTACAGGAATCAGCTACTTTGCCGTCCGCCACGGCGGACGGCAAAGGCATGAACGGCGGACAACAAAGGCCTTTGCCGTCAGCCGCGGACGGCAAAATGCTCCGGCAAAGTAGGCTACGGTAAACAGCTACTTTGCCGTCTGCTTCCTGGCGGCAGACGGCAAAGGCCCTGTGCCGTCCGCGGCGGACGGCAAAGAGAGTGGACGACAATAATTGCGCTGTCAGTCCGTTAAGTGGCTAACGGCAGGCCTTTGCCGTCCACCGCTGATGGCAAAATTGCTAGGTTCTTTGCCGTCCGCCGTATGATGTCATCTACACGTCACTAGATGGCAGGTTCTTTGCCGTCTGCCACTGATGGCAAAGTGCAGGTTCTTTGCCGTCTGCCACTGATGGCAAAGTCTTTGCCGTCTGCCACTGTAGGCAAACTGACCAAATGGGTCAGCTCCCAGGAAGCACAGCTGGATGCCACGTGTCTTCTTTGCCGTCGGTGGCAGACGGCAAAGAGCCCGTTGCTGTCGGTGGCAGACGGCAAAGAGCCTGCATATTGGCTCTTTTATCTGTTTTTTATTAAATCCAACAATTTTCATCACAAATATATATGACATATATAGATAATATTTCAAAAGGCCATTACAGAGCAAACATATAAGATATCCAACACATAACTTCATCATCCAACCATATATATTACATGCATAGTTCCATCATACATAACAAGTTCAACATAGAGGCATCCAACCATATATATTACAATAGTTTCATCCAACGATACATGCATAGTTCAACGATACAAAAGAAACAGAGAAAGGGATAAGGAGCACTCCATCTATGCAAGCTTTCATCAAGTGAATGAAATCTGCAAAATGAAAAATAAGAAAGTTAGAACAAGAAGAAGAGTAGAACAAGAAGAAGACTAGAACAAGAAGAGTAGAACAAGAAGAGTAGAACAAGAAGAAGAGTAGAACAAGAAGAGTATGTCATTTATGAGCTAACTTACGTGAAATGGATCATATATGAGCTAACTAAGTTGAAATGGGTCGTTTAAGAGCTAGCTAAGGTGAAATGGATCATTTATGAGCTAACTTAGTTGAAATGGGTCGGGGTGTCGGGGTCGGGGTCGGGGTGTCGGGTCAGGCTTCGGGGGTCGGGGTGCTCGGGGTCGGGGTCGGGGTCTCGGGGTCGGGGTGTCGTCGGTGCCGGGTCGGGGTCTGGGTACCGTGTCGGGTCGGGTCAGAGGTGTCGGGTCGGGGTCGTGTTGTCGGGTCAGGCTGGGTTGGTCGGTATCGGTCCGGCGTCGGGGTGTCGTCGGTTGCGGGGTCCGGGTGGTCGGGGTCGGAGTCGGGGTGTCGGGGTCGGGGGTCTCGGGGTCGAGGTCGGGGTCTCGGGGTCGGGGTGTCGTGTCGGGGTGCCGGGTCGGGGTCAGGGTACCGTGTCGGGTCGGGTTTTTTTCCTTTTCTTCTTCTTCCTCTTTTTCCTTTTCTTCCTTTTTTTCCTTCTTCTTCTTCTTCTTCTTCCTCCTTTCCTTTTTCCTCTTCTTCTTCTCCTCCTCTCCTCTTTTTTCTTCTTCTTCTTCCTCCTTTCCTTTTTCCTCTTCTTCTTCTCCTCCTCTCCTCTTTTTTCTTCTTCTTCTTCCTCCTTTCCTTTTTCCTCTTCTTCTTCTCCTCCTCTCCTCTTTTTTCTTCTTCTTCTTCCTTTTCATCCTTTTTTCCTTCTTCTTCTTCTTCTTCTTCTTCTTCTTCTTCTTCTTCTTCCTCCTTTCCTTTTTCCTCTTCTTCTTCTCCTCCTCTCCTCTTTTTTCTTCTTCTTCTTCCTCCTTTCCTTTTTCCTCTTCTTCTTCTCCTCCTCTCCTCTTTTTTCTTCTTCTTCTTCTTCCTCTTCTTCTTTTTTCTTCTCCTCCTCCTCTTCTTCTTCTTCTCCTGATCTCCTCTTTCTCTCTTTTTCTTCTTTCCTAAAACTAAACTAAACCTAAAACTAAAACTAAAAAAACAGAAAAAGAAAAAGAAAAAAACTAAATCTAAACCTAAAACTAAACTAAAACTAAACCTATAAACCTAAAACTAAAACTAAAACTAAAACTAAATCTAAACTAAACATAAACCTAAAACTAAAAAAACAAAAAAAAGGAAAAAAAGGAAGAAGATCACCTGCAGGGTGGAGGAGGGGGCGGTGCGGCCTGGGGCGGCGGAGGAGCGGGGCGGGGCGGCCTGGGCGGCGGAGGAGGGGGCGGGGCGGCCTGGGGCGATGGCGCCGGGCCCGGCCGAGGCGGCGGGGCACGGAGGTGCCGGGGCGCCGGGGCGTGGCGGCGCCCAGACAGCGGGGCGGTGGGGGCGGCGGGGGCGACGGGGCGGGGGGGCGTCGGGGCAGCGGCGGGGTGCGCTGGGGTGGCGGCGGGGGGCACTGGGGCGAAGGCGGGGCTTGGTGCGACGGGGCGGTGGAGGTGGGAGAGAAAGAGAGAGAGGGGGGGTGTGCGGCGCGGCCCCGTTAACGTTACGTGGGGCCTCCCTCTTTGCCGTCCGCCACCCTTTGCCGTCCGCCTTCTTGCTCTTTGCCGTCCGCAAGCAGACGACAAAGAGGGGGCCCGTTAGGTTTTTTTTGCAGCTCGTCAGTGGGGCCCCTCCCTCTTTGCCGTCCGCTAGCCGACAGCAAAGAATCTTTGCTGTCCGCTAGCAGATGGCAAAGAACTGGCTGATGGCAAACTTGGTCTTTGCCATCAGCCAGTTCTTTGCCGTTTGCTTTTTGGAAGCTGATGGCAAAGAGCTTCTTTTCCGTCCGCTAGCGGACGGCAAAGAACTGGCAGATGGCAAACTAGCTGATTCCAGTAGTGTATCGCTAACGCATAGTGATAAAGTAAAGCAATTACATGGCGTTTGCATTTCATACAATAAAGAGACGACCATAAGGCATCTGCCGGTTGCCGATAACTTTTACAAAACATGATCACTCATACAATAACGTACGTATATCACATCATGTCTTGACCATATCACATCACAACATGCCCTGCAAAAACAAGTTAGACGTCCTCTACTTAGTTGTTGCGAGTTTTACGTGGCTGCTACGGGCTTCTACCAAGGACCGTTCTTACCTACGCATCAAAACCACAACTGTGATTTGTCAAGTTCGCTGTTTTAACCTTCAGCAAGGACCAGCCGCAATCAAATTCGATTCAACTAAAGTAGGAGAAACAGACACCCGCTAGCCACCTTTATGCATGTCTGTCAGTGGAACCGGTCTCATGAACATGGTCATGTAAGGTTGGTCAGGACCGCTTCATCCAACAATATCGCCGAATCAAAATAAGACATCGGTGGTAAGCAGTATGATGATCACCGCCCACAACTCTGTGTGTTCTACTCATGCATATCATCTACCCATGGACCTGTCCTGGATGCCACTGTTGGGAAACGTAGCATGCAATTCAAAAAATTCCTACGCTCACGCAAGATCTATCTACGAGATGCCTAGCAATAAGATGGAGACCGTGTTTCCACGTACCCTCTTAGACCAAAAGCGGAAGCATTTGACAACGAGGTTGATGTAGTCGAACTTCTTCTAGCTCCGACTGATCAAGTACCGAACATACAACACGTCCAAATTCTGCACACGTTCAGCTCGGTGACGTCGCTCGTCTTCTTGATCTAGGAAGGTGTCGAGGTAGTAGATGAGTTCCTTCAGCACGACAACGTGGCGATGGTGATGGTGAAGTGATCCTCGCAGGGCTTCGCCTAAACACCGCGAGAATATGACTGGGGTTGTAAACTATGGAGGGGGGCACCGCAGACGGCTAGGCAATTGTCTGGTGTGTGCTAGGCGCCCCCCTCCTCACATATATAGGAGGTATGGAGGGAGTAGCAGCCATAGGAGGCGCCCAAGTAGGAGGAATCCTACTTGGAGTCCCTCCCAAGCCACGCGCCCCCTGCCAAATATAACTGAGTGGGAAGGAAAGAGGGGGGAGAGGGAAGGAAGTAGGAATCCTAATCCACACTTTCCTTGCCCTCCCCTCTTTCCTTCTCCTCCTCATAGGGCTGGCCTCTATAGGGGCGCACCAGGGCTGGTGTGTTCCCTCACATGGCCCATAAGGCCCATATCTTTGCCGGGGGTGCCCGAAACTCCTTTCCGGTGACCCGATAAGTACCCGGTACCCTCCGGAACACTTCCGGTGTCCGAATACCATCGTCCTATATATCAATATTTACCTCTAGACCATTTTGAGACTCCTCTTCATGTATGTGTTCTCATCTGGGACTCCGAACAACATTTAGTCACCAAATCACATAACTCATATAATATGGTATCGTCAATGAACGTTAAGCGTGCGGACCCTACGGGTTCGAGAACTATGTAGACATGACCGAGACACCTCTCCAGTCACTAACCAATAGCGGAACCTAGATTCCCATATTGGCTCCTACATATTCTATGAAGATCTTTATCGGTCGAACCGTTATGACAACATAAGTAATTGCCTTTGTCCATCGGTATGTTACTTGCCCGAGATTCTATCGTCGGTATCTTCATACCTAGTTCAATCTCGTTACCGGCAAGTCTCTTTACTCGTTTCATAATACATCACCTCATGACTAACTCCTTAGTCATTTGCTTGCAAGCTTATGATGTGTACGACTGAGTGGGCCTAGAGATACCTCTTCGATACTTAGAGTTACAAATCCTAATCTAGATCTATACAAACTCAACAAACACCTTCAGAAATACCTGTAGAGCATCTTTATAATCACCCAATTATGTTGTGACATTTGATAGCACACAAGGCATTCCTCCGGTATCTGGGAGTTACATAATCTCATGTGAAAGGAATATGTATTTGACATGAAGAAAGCAATAGCAATAAAACCAAACGATCATTATGCTAAGCTAACAGATGGGTCTTGTCCATCACATCATTCTCCTAATGATGTGACCCCAATATCAAATGACAAGACATGTCTATGGTTGGGAAACCTTAACCACCTTTGATCAACATGCTAGTCTAGTAGAGGCTCAGTAGGAACACGATATTGGTTTATGTATTCACACATGTATTTAGGTTTCCGATCAATACAATTCTAGCATGAATAATAAACCTTTATCATGAATAAGGAAATATAAAATAAAAAAATTATTATTTCCTCTAGGGCATATTTCCTTCAAGATGCACCCTATGTTTGCACCGTGTCCGAATTGTTTCATGCACGTTCCCCGTTTGCCATGCCACCTAACCGTGGGACACCCGTTAACAGGGATCACTCCCTATTGCTCTTGCACGTTTCCATCACCCCCACTTGGTCCTTACAGTAGCTCAAACAATTGATATACCAAAACTGAAATGTTGTCGTGGCATCATTTTTGGATTCGTCGCCATGGCACCCCCTTTCTTTCCACCGTGCTGACAAATGTTCTAAATAATCATTCATGCCAACATTTTTATAAAATTTCATACAACTTGAATATGTCATCCATTAGCACGACCAACCCCTCTAACATACCAAACCTTCAACTTTTGATGCCGGATCAATATACTGAACAATATCGGGTGTCAGAAAGACATTCCCGGATATTCTCCCGCTCCTTCTAAAATACGTAGTGTTGCATTAGAGCTTGTAATCAACTCTTATTGCCATGTCATGCATTGTGATGCTATTTTTTGCTCAGTTCTTCGGTAGACCCGATACTGCGATAGACCCCGAGACCGCTAATAATCTGTTTATCGTCTACTTCGATTGAAGATCCGTTTTCGTCCGCAGTGTTTCCAGGCAAGCAAACACCCCTTGATCATCCTGATATCGCCTACTCTTTCCCTCTACTTCTTGCATTAGATTATTGTTACTGTCTCGTCTTGATCCTATACTGCTGTATATCCTCTCCTTGTTACTACTGTTGATACTTTAGCTGCAATCCTAAATGCTTAGTATAGGTTGCTAGTATTACATTAGATGCCTGATACGTCTCCAACGTATCTATAATTTTTAATTGTTCCATGCTATTATAATATCTGTTTTGGATATTTTATATCCATTAATATTCTATTTTATTTGATTTTTGGGACTAACCTATTAACCTAGAGCCTAGTGCCAGTTCCTGTTTTTTCCTTGTTTTAGAGTGTCGTAGAAAAGGAATACCAAACGGAGTCCAAACGGAATGAAACTTTCGCGATGATTTTTCTTGGACCAGAGGACATCCGGAGGACTTGGACTGCATGTCAGGAAAGCCACGAGGCGGACAAAAGGACGGAGGGCGCGCCCCCACCCTTGTGGGCCCCTCGTGACTACACCGACCTATTTCATCCGCCTATATATTCTCAAATATTCCAAAACCTACCAGGAGAGCCACGAAAACACTTTTCCACTACCGCAACCTTCTGTGCCCGTGAGATCCCATCTAGGGGCCTTTTACGGCGTCCTGCCAGAGGGGGATTCGATCACCGAGGGCTTCTACATCAACACCATTGCCTCTCCGATGAAGCATGAGTAGTTTACCTCAGACCTACGGGTCCATAGCTAGTAGCTAGATGGCTTCTTCTCTCTCTTTGATTCTCAATACTATGTTCTCCTGGATGTTATTGGAGATCTATTCGATGTAATACTCTTTTGTAGTGTGTTTGCCGATATCCGATAAATTGTGGATTTATGATCATCTTATCTATGAATATTATTTGAATCGCCGCTGAATTCTTATATGCATGATTTGATATCTTTGCAAGTCTCTTCTACCTATCGATTTAGTTTGGCCAACTAGATTGGTTTTTCTTGCAATGGGAGAAGTGCTTAGCTGTGGGTTCAATCTTGCGGTGCTCGATCCCAGTGACATAAGGGGAACCGACATGTATTGTATTGTTGCCATCGAGGATAAAAAGATGGGGTTTTCATCATACCGCTTGAGTTTATCCTGCTACATCATGTCATCTTACTTAATGTGTTACTCTGTTCTATGAACTTAATACTCTAGATGCAAGCAGGAGTTGGTCGAGGTGTGGACTAATAGTAGTAGATGCAGGCAGGAGTCGGTCTACTTGATATGGACGTGATGCCTATGTTCATGATCATTGCCTTAGACATCGTCATAACTTTGCGCTTGTCTATCAATTGCTCGGCAGTAATTTGTTTACCCACCGTAGTAATTTCTATCTTGAGAGAAGCCTCTAGTGAAACCTATGGCCCCTGGGTCTATTTTCCATCATATAAGTTTCCAATCTACAATTTTAGTTTCCTATTTACTTCCTTTGCAATCTTTTACTTTCTGTTCCATAAAGCAAAAATACAAAAAATGTTACTTTACCGTTTATCCATCTATATCAGATCTCACTTGCAAATAACCGTGAAGGGATTGACAACCCCTTTATCGCATTGGATGCAAGTTGCTATTTTTTTGTGCAGGTATTCGGTGACTTGTGCGTTGTCTCCTACTGGATTGATACCTTGGTTCTCAATACTGAGGGAAATACTTACTCTACTTTGCTGCATCACCCTTTCCTCTTCGAGGGAAAAACCAACGCGAGGTCAAGAGGTAGCAGGAAGAATTTCTAGCACCATTGCCGGGGAGATCTACGCCAAGCCAAGACATACCAAGTACCCATCATAAAATCTCATCTCCCGCATTACATTATTGGCCATTCGCCTCTTGTTTTCCTCTCCACCACTTCTAAAATGATTTTCAAAAAGATTTGCCTTTTCTTCGCCCCTCTTCCGTTCGTCTTCTTCGCTTGTTCTTTGTGTGCTGCTGCGTTAGATTTCTTGCTTTGTCATGATGGATCAAGAGAATACCAAATTGTGTGAATTTTCCAATACCAACAACAATGATTTTATTAGTACCCCAATTGCTCCCGCTACTAATGCGGAATCTTGTGAAATTAATGCTGCTGTGCTGAATCTTGTTATGAAAGATCAATTTTCCGGCCTTCCCAATGAAGATGACACATCCCATCTAAATAATTTCGTTGATTTTTGTGATATGAAAAAGAAAAAAGTTGTGGATAATGATATTATTAAATTGAAGCTATATCCGTTCTCACTTCGAGATCGTGCTAAAATTTGGTTTTCACATTTGTCTAAAAATAGTATTGATTCATGGAATAAGCGCAAAGATGCTTTTATTTCCAAGTATTTTCCTCCTGCTTAGATCATCTCCCTTAGGAACGACATTATAATTTTAAGCAACTTGATCATGAACATGTTGCACAATCTTGCGAGAGGATGAAATAGATTATACGAAATTGCCCTACGCATGGTTTGAATTTGTGGATGACTATAGAAAATTTTTATGTCGGATTGAACTTTTCCTCGAGAAATCATATATGCGGGAGGTACTTTTGTGGAAATTACTTTAGGAGAAGCTACTAAACTCCTAGATAATATTCTGGTTAATTATTCTCAATGGCATACCGAAAGATCTTCCACTAGTAAAAAAGTGCATGCAATTAAAGAGATTAATGTTTTGAGTGGAAAGATGGATGAGCTTATGAAATTATTTTCTAGAAAGAGTGCTTCTATTGATCAAAATGATATGCCTTTGTCTACTTTGATTGAGAATAACAATGAATCTATGGATGTGAATTTTGTTGGTAGGAACAATGTTGGTAATAACGCGTATAGAGGGAATTTTAATCCTAGGCCGTTTCCTAGTAATTCCTCTAATAATTATGGTAATTCCTACAACAATTCTTAATGGAAAGATAATAAGATGCCCTTTGATTTTGAGAATAGTGTTAAAGAATTTATGAGTTCGCAAAAGAATTTCAATGCTTTGATTGAAGAAAAATTGCTTAATATTGATGATTTGGCTAGGAATGGATAGAATTTCCCTTGATGTTGATTCTTTGAAAATTAAATCTATTCCTCCCAAGCATGATATCAATGAGTCTCTCAAAGCTATGATACTTTCCATTGATGAGTGCAAGGAAAGAACTGCTAAGATTGTCAGGACCCTGATTCTAAGTCACACCGATCTCGCATGTAACACCTCATATCACTTTGCGGCATCACGCACGGTATTCCCACGGGTGTCGCCTTACCATGGCCCGAGACCGTTTGCGCCTTATGGCTCACGTATATGATAGTGTCGCTAGCATCCATATGACAGAGAACCCGGGCCGACATGACTAGTCGTGGACCCAAAGTGGCACTAACTTACGGGGACAGGCATACATGAATCAACAAGGAGCATGTCGGTCAGCAGCGTGCGAATCCGGGCTGTAGCACTGGGCTAACAGGACTCTGGGAACCCGGGTTGTAGCAAGCTAGGCAGGACTCCGGATGTCACCGTGTGACATTTCCCCGAAGGGACAGACACAGGAATGAAGTGAATCACATGCCGGCCAGTCAAGTGTTCTGGAGCAGTAGTGCTGGGCTAGCAGGACTCCGGTGAACCGGGCTGTAGCAGACTACTATGGCTTGTGGAAGCACAAGAGTACATTTCCCCATAAGAGAGGCTACCAAGGATAAACAACTAGGTTGTCGGATCCCACACATACCAAGCATTTCAATCATAGACACAATATGCTCGATATGTGTAAATACAACATGGCATCACAACATAACTCTACGACTCAAGTATTTATTCATTAGGCTCCGAGGAGCCAAGTATTACAAACATGAGTCTCATGACCCCAACATACAGAGCATACAAACAACAAGCACATGCGGAAGCATAACTTGTCTGACTACAGACAAGTACAAATGAAGAAGGCTGAGAAGCCTGACTATCTATAAGACCCTCCCAAGGGTACAAGATCGTAGCTGAGGTAACAAGCTAAACGTCGAAGTCCACGCGGAACTACTAGCGAGACTGACGTCTCTCTGCAAAACATAAAATAGGCAAACGTGAGTACAAATGTACCCTGCAAGACTTACATCAGAACTAGCTATATATGCATCAGTATCAACAAAGCGGGTGGTGGAGTTGGACTGCAGCAAGCCAGCTTTGACTCAGTGGCTATCCTAACTATGACTGCAAGTAACTCTTTTGAGGTGGTGCACATGAGTCCACATATTCACCATTTCAATACACCACTATGGATCCGCTCCCGTCTCCCTACGAGAACGACATCCATGGCACTCACACTTATCTTGCGCATTTTAGAGTAACCACTTTCACTTGTCTATGAACTATGCAAGGGGTCCAAGTTTCCATATCGGATGAATCCGGCTATTCGAATAGATAATGATAACCCTACTGGGGTGTACTTCTTCACACACGCTCTCACCACTTATCACCATGTACACGCCATGTATCTCGGCAACCTTCAAGCGAAAGCCTGGCGAGGGTGTCGGCCACGACCTGACTAACCACACAAGTCTCTCATCCAGGTTTATTGCCTATTCGGGTTCCATCCGCAAGGAGATCCGGCCGGGGTGTCGCTCACGACCCCAGACGATGTGAGCAGGGTTCCCAAGCCCACCATCCGGGTGCCACTTGGTATACCGTGCCACTGTGCCTAGTCTGTCCCAAGCCCACCTGTACCGGGTGCCACTTGGTAGACTACTAACACTACCTACAAACACCAAAAACTAGTTGCAACTCCTGGACAGAGATCAGGTTGATTAATAAGTCGAGAGGGGCACTTAAGTATTCCAATGCGTGGTAGTAACTTTTCATGGATCACAAACACAGAACTCAGTTCCTAAGGACGGCTGCAATGAGACAACCCACCATGTACTCCTACATAGCCTCTCACCACTACCTTTACCAAATCGTGTTCACACCCTTAGCTCTCAACAGTAGGACATGTTCACCACATTCCAATTCATCCCCGATGAATCGGACCTGACTCAACTCTAAGCAGTAGCAGGCATGACAAACAAGCATGAATGAGTAGGCACATCAGGGCTCAAACAGCTCCTACTCATGCTAGTGGGTTTCATCTATTTACTGGGGCAATGACAGGTCATGCATAGGAAAGGGGCTCAGCTACCGCAACATGTAATAGTTGAAACGTTGTTGTCCTAATGCAGTAAAAGAGAGCAGGAGCAAGAGAGTGGGATTGTATCAGAATGAACAAGGGGGTTTTGCTTGCTTGGCACTCCTGAAGATAGTATAGTTCTTCGTCGGTGTCATTGATCTCATCGTCGGAATGTCGTCTACTGAGAGGGGACAATTACCTGCAAACAAGGAAGAACACAATCAATGCGATGCACAATATGATGCATGATCATGACATGGTAATATGCTGTGATTTGAGCTAATGCATCTAGCTATGATTTAAATGAACTTGGTTTGAATACATGATTCAAATTCCAACTCCATATATGATTATTTAAATGCCCTTTATTTGTTTTGTCCAAAATAGAGGACAAACATTGTTCAGACATGCATGAAAATGGTACAAATGGATTCCTTGAATTTTTCTGATAATTTTTCATATATAAATTATTTCATTCTGAGTTATAGATTAATTGCTATGATTTTTGAGAAGTTTTAGACATTTTCTAGAATTTTCGAATTATTTTAAATCCAGAAAATGATTTACTGCATCAGCATGACATAGGTGTGCGTCAGCAGGTCAACTGGGTCGCCCAGGTCAAACCTGACCTGTGGGACCCATACGTCAGTGTCTCAGGCTGGTTTGGTGGATGACAGGTGGGACCGGTCCATGTTGACTTGACCAAAGTCAAAGCTGACACGTGGGGTGCACATGTATTAGTACTAATCTTAACAGAAAATTATACTAACCTAATTATGCTCGGGGACCCACATGTCATTGACACAGGCAATAATTAAATGCGATTAGCACCTAAACTAATGGTGCCACGTGAGCCACCGGCGTTTAACCACCGGCGATGACAGGCCGCGGCGGTTTGTGGCTACGGGTTGTTGGCGCTTGCACGCATCCAGTGGTGCTCTCGGCTTCGCCGGAGATGGCCCAGAACAACGGCGGTGATGGCAAGTGCGGCGGCCGGCATTCGGGCGTCGAACGAGTCGACGGTGCAGGGCATGGCAAGAGTCGCGGTTAGGCGCGTTGGACTCGTGGGGGTGCAGTGAGCTCAGTGGTAAGCCTGGATGCGTGCTTGCACGACCGTAGCCGCGGTGGCGACATGGCCGGCGGCGAGGAGCAATCGGCTCCGATGGAGGAGGCGGCTAGAGGGTGCGTACGAGCACGGGGAGCAGGGAAGAAGATGGTGGAGCTCACAGCGGGTCGGCCGGTGCAGACGGTGGGGCCGAGGAAGCTCTGGACGCGACGAATCAAGCGGCGGGGAGCGCCGGCAACGAGGTTGAAGAAGACGTCAGGGACGGCGATGCGGTGCTTCCCTGGTTGCTTGGCTCAACGTGGACGAAGAGGACGACGATGCAGAGCTCGGGGACGCGTCCGAGAGGCGAGGGGGTGGCTCTGGCTACGGGTACGGCGATCGGCGTCGGTGAGCTCACACGGGCATGAGGTGTCGAGCGAGAGAGAGGAGGGGATGAGGACAAGGGAGTGGGCGAGAGGGTCCGGGGTGATGCGTGGCGTCGTCCAGATGCGTCGGGGCAGCGGCGGGAAGCAGGAGTTGGCGGGGCGCGTGCTCGCACGGGGCGGCCACACGCACGCTGTCCTCCTGGCGGGAGGTAGGTGGTGACTGGCAGAGACCAGTGGGCTGGGCCTCCAGGTAAGCTGGGCCGCGGTGAGTTCTCTCTCTCTCTCTTTTAATTTCTACCTTGTTCTGTTTTCTAATTTGTAATTTTTTTTATTCAGTGGCAACACCAAATCACTTCTATGAATCCTGAAAATATTCCTGGACACTTGCTGAATTATTTCAGTGGCCCAAAAATAGTTCCAACATTATTTGAACATTTAAATTATTTAAATGCCCAGAGTCAAATACAATAAGATTTAATTCAAAAATCCAGAATGGACTAGAAATATGTGCATCATTTTTGGCAGAGGTTTTCACCTTTAACAAAAATCATGGACTTTTCTAAAGGGCATTTGGGTTCATTGAAAATATTTTTATTGAACCTAGTTGAATTCATTTGGTGTTAGGGTTTCAAGAATCCCCATTTCAACTTTCAAAGAAATTTGGACATGGTGCATGGATGCTTGTGCAACTATTTACAATGAAATTCTAGGGCTGTGATAACTCACCCCAGCTAAACGAGAATCTCGTCCCGAGATTCAAGACGCGAGGTTAGAAGACAGAGGGGACACAAAGCTAGCACAATCTTCACGATCCAGGTTGCTCTTCATAAGAACGTTGATTTGATCATCACCTTTGCCTCGACGTCTTGCTCTGAGAAATCCATCCAACACAATGACAACAGAAAGAAACTCTATAGGAATCGATCTCCTTGAAGGTCGAGCAATCAGGATCAACTCATGGAGTGAGACGTTGAAACATCTCTTGATTTGGGACACAAAACATACATCAAGACGGATGGATAGTAATGGATTGTGAAGTTCGATTTGGTAGGCAACTATTCCACGCTTAAGAAGATGGCGGATGGGTTAAAATTAGCGAGGAGATAATTACCATGATTCCATAACGGGGCACCCTAGAGGAGGTGACTCGTAGAACTAATCCCTTAAGTGGCAAAAAGAATTACTTCTGATACAAAGATCATTGAAACTCTCTATACCAGCCTAAGGCAATTCTCAAACGATCGTCTGGAAGAGTTCGAAGGAGTGGCATACTCAGACTAGGATGGATGATGTGGACTACCTTGTTGAAGACAACGCAATGGATGATTTTTTACTTATCATCGGAAATGGATGGGATCCATGGAAGGTCCACTTTGGAAGATGATCTTGGACAGCAACTGCTGAGAAGGGCAGCCCAAGGGGATTTGGCACAATGGCGGTGCAAGCTGGGGACAAAATGCAACCGTTGGGAATGTTCCAACCATCATATCTGCCTGAGATTCAGATCGATTGGTGATAGGATATTCCAGACTCATCATGTCTGAAAGGAAGGATTGCAACAAAAATCGACGGGATGACGTTGCAAGATTCTTAGGAAATGAACTATGATAGCAAGCACCAAAATATGAGCTGGTTCTGCTACATACATGTGAACACGGTGTCCAAGACAAGCATGACCACAAAGTAGTCTTACATCAAACACTATCAAGTTCAGGTGGGAACCATCATCGAGGATAACGAAACCATGTACAAATCCATCTGGTACCTTCAGGACTAGCACTTAGAACTTATTATCCTTGAACAAATCACTCAGTGGCTTGCTGTGCTAGGAATTGCATATGGGATGAAGATGATCAGTCTATCAGACCATATAATACTTTGCACGGGCATGACTGACTTGGGATGATTCCAATGGAAGAAAAAAATAAGCTTTCCTGAATTCACGGCGGCAACTTACATCAAATGCATGTGAATTAGGGAAAGTCACTTATTTCACCCTAACATATGCTTCATGAGTAGGACACGAAGATAATGCTTATAAAAGTTTCCAACACTAGCTTGATGTTAAACTCGAATCATGGAGGAGATAAAAATGTTGCTGATGGGCTCAACAACAATTCATCCACAATTTAAGTGAACACAGTGATAGCATTGGTCAGACCAAAAGATGTAATGGTGTATGCTCGAGGGGTCAATCACGAGTAAAACAACATTACAAACATCGTTGGTTCTGAATTGACTTGACAATAGCCCATACTCAACTCAAAGTTTTGGGCAAGACAATAGGTCCAACAACTGATCACGAGGACCAATCGATGAAAATACCATCTTTCTTCAACACAGATACAAGATATCCCTTAGGGATGAGCTAGGTCGGACAAGCTACTCTCCAAGTTGTTGTTTAGCTTAACCAACTAGCTGAAGGGTATGCAACACAGATTCTTGGAGAAGGGTTGGTTACAAGAAACCAACTTGATCACGAGCTCAACATAGCGGTCAGGGGACAACATGGAAATACTTCCGAGAGGATAATCGGAAAATCACGAACCACCGATATGTTATTAAGCTCGAGATCAATCTTGCTTTTCAGGGCAAGACAATATGATCAAAAGAGTGAGGGATTGACACAATCCTAACTCGTTGACCGAAGAGTGCACCGGAAATAAGGACTATTTAGCACTATCGATCTTAGGATGATGATTCAATAACCAGCACGCTAAGAGTGAGAGTATTGTCCATTAACTACCAAGCAACGAGGTTGCTAGGAGTATTGATTTCACACATCACAGTACACTTGTCGGCATTTCGATTACAATAACACGGAAACCGAGGAATGAATAATGATGGCAAGAAGTATCATTGCGGCAAGAATCCATAAGAGGTGGTGCAATTCTCCTGAAATTCTTGACATAAAGATGGTAACACTCCAAGGTAGAACAGAACAAAAGCTGGATTGGCATTTGTTCTGCGGAATACAACTACTTTGACCCAATCCCAGAAATGGACGAGGTACTGGAGTTTGTTTCTCCTAGTCATTCTGAAATAGAATGGCTTGACGGACCACAAGAATAATAAGCATCGATAACACGGATTCACAATTACTCCTGAATATCAATTGATAGACGATGGTCGGAATACAAATGAAGAGGGACAACTCAAGGAAAGATATATCTTTCTGAGTTGTGGATGTATAGATTAACATGTCGAGCGAAGCTCAACATTTCTTCCGGATAACCCATGCGGAAAGGGTAGAACTGGCAGATTCACAATATAGAATGGAGAACTCATCAAGAGCACTCTGGTCGTGACCTTTTGGTTCAAAGAACTCCTGCCAAGAATGGTTCATGGTAATTGGAAGAAGGATGTACCACGAACCTCGAGGACTATCGCAAAGGTTACTAATATCCTAAAGGAACTAGCAAAACTATCAACATGAGGTAAGTAGGGTGAATCTCGGGTTCAAGAACCCAGGAATAGAATACATACTACTAAATGGCATCACGGGATGCTTTCAAGAATGGTGGCCAGAATCATCACGCTGGGAACACAAAACATGGCTAGATTACTAGGTGATCCCCTAAGACACCTAGGGTCATAATAATAACTCCAACATATAGGTCGAGGCAATGGAGTACCTCAACTCATCAATTAGTGAGATTAATCCGGCCCAAAAGGATCATCGGGAACGAGAAGAAGGGATTTGCACGTGCATCAGACTATTTAGAAACCTAGGATGACTCGGATAGCATAACGGGTGTAAATGCTCAAAAATATTTGCGAAATCCTGCAATATAGTGGCATAACCACTCAGAAGCACAATATCAAGATTTTGAGACCAACTGTGAACACACGAAAGTAGTAGAAACTAAACTGGGGCTTAAATCCATCAATCCTATAAGTCTCTATCATAGTAACTGGTCATCCTGAGAGATAGAAGAGAAGCCTAGTTCTTAACCCCGTAGAAAAGATAAGATGACTCAGATCAGAAGGTCATGAGGATAAGGAGTAAAAAGAGCCTTACGTTCCCATCCAAAATCAATTCCCTTATATAACTAAAGCATTTCTAGACACGACTTCGACCAGCTTGGCTTGGTAATCCTACAAGCAGTCAGGCTCTAATACCAAAGCTGTCAGGACCCCGATTCTAAGTCACACCGATCTAGCATGTAACACCTCATATCACTTTGCGGCCTCATGCACGGTATTCCCACGGGTGTTGCCTTACCATGGCCCGGGACCGTTTGCGCCTTATGGCTCACGTATATGATAGTGTCGCTAGCATCCATATGACAGAGAACCCGGGCCGACATGACTAGTCGTGGACCCAAAGTGGCACTAACTTACGGGGACAGGCATACATGAATCAACATTGAGCATGCCGGTCAGCAGCGTGCGAATCCGGGCTGTAGCACTGGGCTAACAGGACTCCGGGAACCCGGGCTGTAGCAGGCTAGGCAGGACTCCGGATGTCACCGCGTGACATTTCCCCGAAGGGATAGACACAGGAACGAAGTGAATCACATGCCGACCAGTCAAGTGTTCCGGAGCAGTAGTGCTAGGCTAGCAGGACTCCAGTGAACCGGGCTGTAGCGGACTACTATGGCTCATGAAAGCACAAGAGTACATTTCCCCATAAGAGAGGCTACCAAGGATAAACAACTAGGTTGTCGGATCCCACACATACCAAGCATTTCAATCATACACACAATATGCTCGATATGTGTAAATACAACATGGCATCACAACATAACTCTACGACTCAAGTATTTATTCATTAGGCTCCAAGGAGCCAAGTATTACAAACATGGGTCTCATGACCCCCACATACAGAGCATACAAACAACAAGCACATGCGGAAGCATAACTTGTCTGACTACAGACAAGTACAAATGAAGAAGGCTGAGAAGCCTGACTATCTATAAGACCCTCCCAAGGGTACAAGATCGTAGCTGAGGTAACAAGCTAAACATCGAAGTCCACGCGGAACTATTAGCGAGACTGACGTCTCTCTGCAAAACATAAAATAGGCAAACGTGAGTACAAATGTACCCTGCAAGACTTACATCAGAACTAGCTATATATGCATCAGTATCAACAAAGCGGGTGGTGGAGTTGGACTGCAGCAAGCCAGCTTTGACTCAGTGGCTATCCTAACTATGACTGCAAGTAACTCTTTTGAGGTGGCACACACGAGTCCACATATTCACCATTTCAATACACCACTATGGATCCGCTCCCGTCTCCCTATGAGAACGCCATCCATGGCACTCACGCTTATCTTGCGCATTTTAGAGTATGCACTTTCACTTGTCTATGAACTATGCAAGGGGTCCAAGTTTCCATAACCGAGGAATCCGGCTATTCAAATAGATAATGATAACCCTACAGGGGTGTACTTCTTCACACACGCTCTCACCCCTTATCACCATGTACATGTCATGTATCTCAGCAAATTTCAAACGGAAGCCTGGTGAGGGTGTCGGCCACGACCTGACTAACCACAGAAGTCTCTCGTCCAGGTTTATCGCCTATTCGGGTTCCATCCGCAAGGAGATCCGGCCGGGGTGTCGCTCACGGCCCCAAACGATGTGAGCAGGGTTCCCAAGCCCACCATCCGGGTGCCACTTGGTACACCGTGCCATTGTGCCTAGTCTGTCCCAAGCCCACCTATACCGGGTGCCACTTGGTAGACTACTAACACTACCTACAAACACCAGAAACTAGTTGCAACTCCTGGACAGAGATCAGGTTGATTAATAAGTCGAGAGGGGCACTTAAGCATTCCAATGCGTGGTAGTAACTGTTCATGGATCACAAACACAGAACTCAGTTCCTGAGGACGGTTGCAATGAGAAAACCCACCATGTACTCCTACATGGCCTCTCACCACTACCTTTACCAAATCGTGTTCACACCCTTAGCTCTCAACAGTAGGACATGTTCACCACATTCCAATTCATCCCCGATGAATCGGACCTGACTCAACTCTAAGCAGTAGCAGGCATGACAAACAAGCATGAATGAGTAGGCACATCAGGGCTCAAACAACTCCTACTCATGCTAGTGGGTTTCATTTATTTACTGTGGCAATGACAGGTCATGCAGAGGAAAGGGGTTCAGCTACCGCAACATGTAACAGTTGAAACTTTGTTGTCCTAATGCAGTAAAGGAGAGCAGGAGCAAGAGAGTGGGATTGCATCAGAATGAACAAAGGGGTTTTGCTTTCCTGGCACTCCTGAGGATAGTATAGTTCTTTATCGGTGTCATCGATCTCATCGTCGAAACATTGTCTATTGAGAGGGGACAATTACCGGCAAACAAGGAAGAACACGATCAATGCGATGCACAATATGATGCATGATCATGACATGGCAATATGCTATGATTTGAGCTAATGCATCTAGCTATGATTTAATTGAAGTTGGTTTGAATACATGATTCAAATTCCAACTCCATATATGATTATTTAAATGCCCTTTTATTTGTTTTGTCCAAAACGGAGGACAAACATTGTTCAAACATGCATGAAAATGGTATAGATGGATTCCTTGAATTTTTCTGATAATTTTTCATATATAAATTATTTCATTCTGAGTTATAGATTAATTGCTATGATTTCTAGAAGTTTTAGACATTTTCTGGAATTTTCTAATTCTTTTAAATCCAAAAAATGATTTACTGCATCATCATGACATAGGTGTGCGTCAGCAGGTCAACTAGGTCGGCCAGGTCAAACCTGACCTGTGGGACCCATACGTCAGTGTCTCAGGCTGGTTTGGTGGATGACAGGTGGGACCAGTCCATGTTGACTTGACCAAAGTCAAAGCTGACACATGGGGTCCACACGTATTAGTACTAATCTTAACAGAAAAGTATACTAACCTAATTATGCTCGGGGACCCACGTGTCATTGACACAGGCAATAACTAAACGCGATTAGCACCTAAACTAATGGTGCCACGTCAGCCACCAGCGTTTAACCGTCGGCGGCGACAGGCCGCGGCGGTGCCTGCGTCGGGTTTGCTCTACGGGCCACCGTTCGACGAGCGGTTTGTGGCTACGGGTTGCTTGTGCTTGCGCGCATCCAGTGGTGCTCTCAGCTTTGCCGGAGATGGCCCAGAACGACAGCGGTGATGGCAAGTGTGGCGGCCGGCGTTCGGGCATCGAACGAGTCGACGGTGCAGGGCATGGCAGGAGCCGCGGTTAGGCATGTTGGACTCATGGGGGTGCTGGGAGCTCAGTGGTAAGCTTGGACGCGTGCTTGCACGGTTGTACCCGCGGTGGCGACATGGCCGGCGGCGAGGAGCAATCGGCTCCGATGGAGGAGGCGGCTAGAGGGTGCGCACGAGCGCGGGGAGCAGGGGAGAAGATGGCGGAGCTCACAGCGGGTCAGCCGGTGCAGATGGCGGGGCCGGGGAAGCTCTGGACGCGATGAATCAAGCGGCGGGTATCGCCGACACCGAGGTTGAAGAAGATGCCAGGGACGGCGATGCGGTGCTTCCCTGGTTGCTTGGCTCAGCATGAACGAAGAGGACGACGATGCGGAGCTCAGGGACGCGTCGGAGAGGCGAGGGGGTGGCTCTGGCTACGGGTACGGCGATCAGCGTCGGCGAGCTCGCATGGGCATGAGGTGTCGAGCGAGAGAGAGGAGGGGATGAGGACAAGGGAGTGGGCGAGAGGGTCTGTGGTGATGTGTGGCGTCGTCCAGACGCGTCAGGGCAGCGGCGGGAAGCAGGAGGTGGCGGGGCCCGTGCTCGCACGGGGCGTCCACGCACGCGCTGTCCTCCTGGCGGGAGGTAGGTGGTGACTGGCAGAGACCAGTGGGCTAGGCCTCTGCTGGGCCTCTAGGTAAGCTGGGCCGCGGTGAGTTCTCTCTTTCTCTCTCTCTCACTCTTTTAATTTCTACTTTGTTCTGTTTTCTAATTTGCAAATTTGTTTTTGATTTAGTGGCAACACCAAATCACTTCTATGAATCCTGAAAATATTCCTGGACACTTGCAGAATTATTTCAGTGGCCCAAAAATAGTTCCAACATTATTTGAACATTTAAATTATTTATAGTGTTTAAATTCCCAAAGTCAAATACAATAAGATTTAATTCAAAAATCCAGAATGGCCTAGAAATATGTGCATCATTTTTCGCAGAGGTTTTCACCTTTAACAAAAATCATGGACTTTTCTAAAGGGCATGTGGGTTCATTTAAAATATTTTTATTGAACCTAGTTGAATTCATTTGGTGTTAGGGTTTCAACACTCGCCATTTCAACTTTCAAAGAAATTTGGACATGGTGCATGGATGCTTGTGCAACTATTTACAATGAAATTCTAGGGCTGTGACAAAGATGCTTGCTAAAAAAGATTCGTCTATAAAAGCGTGTTCTTCTAGTTTCCGTGAAAATAATGATGAAGATCTTAAAGTGATTGATGTGACTTCTATTGAATCTTTGTTTTTCAATATAAATCTTGATAAAGATGGTACTAGAGATGAGTCCACTTTAGTTAAAAGGTGTCCCAATGATTAGGAGTTTTTAGATCTTGATGCAAAAATTGATAAAAGTGGGATTGGAGAGGTCAAAACTTTAGGTAGCAATGAACCAGCTCTATTGGATTTCAAGGAATTTAATTATGATAATTGTTCTTTAATAGATTGTATTTACTTGTTGCAATCCATGTTGAATTCTCCTCATGCTTATAATCAAAACAAAGCTTTTAGTAAACATATCGTTGATGCTATGATGCAATCCTTTGAAGAAAAGCTTGAATTGAAAGTTTCTATTCCTGGAAAACTTTATGATGAGTGGTAACCTACTATTAAGATTAAGATTAAAGATAATGAGTGCCATGCTTTGTGTGATTTGGGTGCTAGTGTTTCCACAATTCCGAAAACTCCTTGTCATGTGTTAGGTTTCCATGAATTTGATGATTGTTCTTTAAATTTCCATCTTGCGGATTCCACTATTAAGAAACCTATGGGAAGGATTAATGATGTTCTTATAGTTGCAAATAGGAATTATGTGCCCGCAGATTTCATTGTTATTGATATAGATTGCAATCCTACATGTCCTATTATTCTTGGTAGACCTTTCCTTACACTACTAGGGAAAAGCCTAGCAGTAGCGCGGGTTTTTGGCCTAGCAGTAGCGCGGGTAACCGTGGTACTGATACATCGCTACAGCTAAAGGTTAGCAGTTGCGTTTGTCCACCCGCGCTACTGCTATATCTACTTAGTAGTAGCGCTTCAAGCGAAAGGCGCTACTAGTAATTACTAGTAGCGCGTCTCACTGCCCACGCTACTACTATTATTCCGTATTCTATTTCTTTCCTATTTTATGTTATATTCATACACCTTTATACAATTCATACAGTAGCAATTTAGAGATTGTTTTTACATTATAATGAGTTATTAAATCACTAGGTGAAAGAACCGCGGATTAGTTTCAAGTGGATGGACCCTAAGTGACCAAGTCATGGATTATCACGATAATCTAGGACTTGATCACTTAGGATCCATAAACTTGAGACTAATCTATAGTTCTTTCACTCAATGATATAATAACTCATTACCATCATCATATTAATATAAAAACTCTTGCATCATATCATCACCAACAAAACTAGCTAATAATCATCATAGTCATTACCACCAACACTATTTAATCATCATAGTCATAGTGTAGCTATCTAATCACCACCAACACTAGCTAATAACAATCATCATACTCTCTCTCAGACGAACCTGCAACTGAATACAAGAAATCTCTTGTGTCCCCAACACACCCAATACAATGGCAAATTGTATAGGTGCACTAGTTCGGCAAAGAGATGGTGATACAAGTGTAATATGGATGGTACAAATATATTTTTATAATCTGAATAAATAAAAACAGAAAGGTAGCAAATAGTAAACGGGCAAAAAACGGTATTGCAATGCTTGAAAATGAGACCTAGGGTTCGTACTTTCACTAGTGCAACCTATCAACAATGCTAATATAATTGGATCATATAACCACCCCTCAAAGTGCGATGAAGAATCACTCCAAAGTTCCTATCGAGTGGAGAACATAAGAATAAAATGTTTATAGGGTATGAAACCACCTCAAAGTTATTCTTTCCATTCAATCTATTCAAGAGTTCATACTAAAATAACACAAAGCTATTCTTTCGGTTCGATCTATCCTAGAGTTCATACTAAAATAACACCAAATAATTTCAGATTCATAATACTCAATCCAACACAAAGAACTTCAAAGAGTGCCCTGAGATTTCTACCGGAGAAACAAAGAAAAGAACATGCAATACAAAAACAAGACACATCCGTGACATTTTGGCCGAATGAAATTTTTTCTTTCATGCTTATGACACTTCTATGACGATAATTGTGACAAACCCGGTATCATCATAGATGTGGTGGGCTCCTACTTCTATGACAAAAAATCATGATAGAAAATGGGCTTTTCATCCTGGGCAGGCCCAAGACGCAACTGCATGAAATTCTTTGGGCGATCCATGATGGAAAAAACCATGGTAGAAGCGAGGGCGAGGAAAATATTGGGGGAGTTCCCGGTTAAAGTGCGTGGTCGGGGGCCGAGCGATGCACGTTTCTCTCGTACATATGCACGTGTGTGCGAGGCGTTGCGCTCTAACTGAACCTGAGTGAGGCGTTGGGCTTTAACTGAACACGAGCGATTGCACTGCAGGCTACGCGTTACTGAACCCGAGTGATCGATCGATCCCTTGCTGTTAACTGAACCCGACTGATTCCTTCGCTACTGCTGCTAACTGAAGCCGATCGATGCTGCCTCTGGATGAACACTGAGCGTTGTTGGGGAGTTTGGCTAAACAGTTCCCGGTGGGGGTTGGATGAACAGGACCCCGTAATAGTAGAAGTCGTTACCGCTGGATGAACATGACCCCGATCGAGCCGGTTGGGTGTCGATGAACATGACCCTGTGGAGGGGTTGATGAATAGGACCTCGTGGAGGGCTGGATGAACAGGACGACCCCGTGGAGGGCTGGTTGAATAGTAGCCAGCGGAGGGCTGGATGAATAGTAGCCCGTGGAGGGGTGGTTGAAAAGGACCCAGTGGAGATGACTGGTTGAATAGTAGCTGGTGGAGGAGCGTGTGGTGGAGGCTGGATGAACAGGAGCACGTGGATGAACAGTCGCAGGTGGAGGCTGGAGGAGGTCGACGGTGGATGAACAGTAGCCCGTAGTGGACGTCGATGGTGGAAATGAACAGTATCCCCGGGAGTCCTTTTTTGCGGTACTCCACACCCCTTCCGATGAATAGGACCCCTGTTTCAACCGTAGCGCTCCAACACAAGCCCGTTTCCTCCGTTTTGCGGTACGCCACACCCCTCCCAATCAACAGGACCCTGTTTTGAATGTAGGAGGTCCATTACCTCCGTTTTGCGGTATGACAGACCCCTCCCGATGAATAGGATCCTGTTTTGACCGTGGCCGGTCAAACACACGGCCGTTTCCTCCATTTTGCGGTACGCCAGGCCTCGTTTCCTTCGGCTGTTCCGTCCAAGCCGGTTGGCTCCCGATGAACAGCACGCGTTCCATTGCCTCCCGATGAACACAACGCATTCCATTGCCTCCCCATGAACACGACAACGACGCAGTTTCTCCATTCCAACCTAGCCATGTACATGAGCCCTGGCCATACGTATGCACGAGTAGGCGTTTGAGACCCCGCCGTATGTACGTACGTGGCTGTATTTACTTTCTTGCACCCTGGCCGTTGTACGTACGTGTACATGGTATGTGCACGCCTCTACTACGACATGTGCACGCTTCTACTACAGCACGTGCGCGCCTCTACTACGACACATTTCCTTCATTACACGGCCACAGTTCATCGCTGCAGCCTGCAGACAGACCAATCGAATGTACGTACACGTTCGTGACTAGAATGACAACGCGTACGCTTCGACCACGTGGGTCCCGATTGTCAGGCACTTCCATGCGTGCGAAGATGTAGCTGGTGGGTCCCTGTAGTCAGGGGGCGAATCATTTTTTTCTTGTAATATGGAACCACTTCCTTGCATGCGAAGATGTAGCTGGAAGGTCCCAGCAATCGGGGGGAAACGTTTTTTCGTGAAATATGGTGGCCTGTCCAGTGGGTCCCTGCTGTCAGGTGGAGGAATCATTATTTTGCGCGTGATAAGGAGGTATTTCCTTGTGTGCGGCCATGGACCCAGCTGTCAGCCTCTGCACGTATAGTACTCTTCCGATGAAAGTTGGTAGTTGACCATATTGAGCACGCGGTGCCGAGAGCACCAAGGCGGTGGACGACGATGACACCTATGGTGGGGACAACACAAAGCCAGGGAAGACGCGGCAGTGGATGCCCACACCGAGAGGAGTACGAGGGTTCACTCGTTCCGCTGCAGTGTGAGGCTGCCGTGAGGCCTCCCCGGTAGCACAGCCAGCCACGAGAGGCAGGAGCAGGTGGCACAACCGGTGCTGCGTTGGGCAGCCGGAGCAAGAAGACTAGAGGTTAAAGAAGCACTATGGCCGTTGGATGGACATCGTACGATCACAGGAGCTAAAATCGTTCATATTGACTAAGTTGACAAAGCCCCCCGTCCCCGTAAACTTAGTTCGCCCACATGCCAGCCTCCCACTATGCTGGGTCCCAGCTAGCATGGGGAGTATTCATTTTTTTTGTGCGTATTAAGGAGGCACTTCCTTGCGTGCGAAGATATAGCTAGTGGGTCTGACCTGTCAGCGGGGGGACATTTTTTCGCGAAATACAGAGGCCCTTCCGGTGGGACCCAGATTTTAGGTGGAGGAATTATTATTTTGCGCGTAATAAGGAGGCATTTCCTTGTGTGCGGCATGGACCCAGCTATCAGCCTCTCCATGTACAGTCCACGTTCGATGGATGTTGTTCATTGACCATGTTGACCACGGCGTGCCGAGAGCACCAGGGCGGTGGACGACGGTGAGGCCTAGGAAGGTAACGACACGGAGTCGGGGAAGACTCAGCAGTGGTTGCCCACGCGGTGGGGAGTACGAGGATTTACTAGTCCAGCTGCCATCGCCGAAAAATAGCAGGAGGTGTGGGTGAGTAGAGGAATGGCCTGGCCAGCAATGGAGTAGGGTGGGGTGGTACGGCTTGTGCGGTAGTACGGCCGGCCACAGGAGGCAGGAGCAGGCAATCCTACCAGCGCGGGTTTGGGCGGCTGGAGCAAGAAGATCAGATATTGAAGAAGCAGCACGGTCATTGGATTAACATCCAATGGTCACTGCTGCTAGAATCATTTGTGTACTAAGTTGACAAAGCCTTTCGTACACATTACCCTAGTAGACCTACAAGTCAGCCTTCAAATCTGTCCCAAACAGCATACAACCCAAAATTTCTAGCCAGGTTCAAATTAATTTAAAATGTAAACATACCTTAATTTAAATCCAATGAAATTTTACCCACACAAAAACAATGAAATTTAAAATATCAAAATCCAAAATAAAAAAGTATTTTGGAACTAATTGCCTATTTGCCATATTTTTCATTTTACAACCCATTTAATATTACTTATAGCCCATTTCTTATTACTTATAGCCCATTTTTCTGGGCAAAATGCATCCCTCCTTGTCTTGAAAGATTTCCGGCCCAGTGGGGCATAGAAAAGCAAGTAGACCTACTTTGGTTATTCTGCAAAAAACAAAATAGCTGGGCTAGCCATTTTTAGAATGGAAAGAAACAAACTGGGCTGGTCATGTGCTAGACAGGCCATAGCTCCCGGACAACCCAGTTGATACCCTTTTCCATCCCAAAAAACAAAATTATTGCACGCGCTGCTGGGTCCCTACTATCATCCTCACAGTGTAACCCAGCCGCATATATGACCTAGCCGGACTTGGTGATTCAATGGTGACCTGCCCTGACCCGGAAACTGACTAGTAACCCGCCCAGAGTTGGCGGTTCATTGGTGACCCGGCAAGCGGCTCAGAGGAGCGACAATACCTGGTGGCCCAGAAGGCGGCTCATGGAAGCCCGACTCATGTTACGGTGGGCCAGTTTAATGCACAAGGAATATCCTCTTACAAAGGGAGCGAGACTAGGATTCCACTTGTAATAGAGTCCTAATCCTACTAGGACTCCACATGTAACCCGCCCCTCCAACTTATATAAGGAGGGACATGGCACCCCAAGAGGGACACGTTCCATGAGTTAGACAGATTAGGGTTAGACAAACAAGTCTATAGCTTTCGAGATAGAGCACCCTTGTAATCATGTTCATCATCATCAATATCAATGAAGCAGGATGTGGGTTTTTACCTCCACCGTGAGGGGCCGAACCTGGGTAAAACCTTGCGTTGCTCGATTCCGACCAACCCCTTCAAGCCACTACATGGATGCGTTGGCCTCACGACTAAGTCCTGACACTATGGACATCTGCCGTGACATGTCCATGACAGTTGGCGCCCACCGTTGGGCTCGCGCACAGTGGTGTTGAGTTATTGGAGGGAGCTCTTTAAAGGATCAGGAAGTTCATGGTTTGCCGGATCGAGAAGAACCGACTCGGAAGTATATCGAGTGTGAGTTCCTCAATGAAGTTTCAGCGGCTATATAGTCGGATTAGAGTTAGAAAAGTAGCTTCGGTGGCTGTCAGGACGATAAATAAAAGTTTGAAAATGAGAAGAGGTTGCGGTCTGTTCCGCCACCGCCGTCTTGAAAAATCATCGACACCATTGGGGTTTTCAATCGCAGCAGGAGGGGTAGCTGCAGGACTATGTTTTTTGGTAGGGGACGATTGCTTCTTGATCCAAAAAAGTTTACTGATTCGCCTCCTGGTCGGAAGTGTTGCTTTCACGTTCATCGGAAGAAACAAAGTCAAAGCTTTGTTCGTATGGCCACAAGCCAGACTCCTCTGCCGTCCGTGTCCCTCTGCTCTAAGACGGCCTGGCGGTTTCCGTGTCCATGACCCGGAAAAGACGGCCATGACCCATGGCAGGTTTGGACTCCGCCTCCCATCCGAGTCGCTGCCGCACCTCGCCATCCGTCCGAGTTGCTACCGTGCCTCGGTTCCCATCTGAGTCACCATCGCGCCTCGCCTCCCCTAAGTCGCCATCACCGACCTATTTTCGTCCCCGGCGAGCCGCCTTTACAATGCTTGCCTCGACGAGCCGCCTGCTCTGCTGCGGCCGAGCGCCGCCTACCCTTACGGCCGGGGCTAAATCATCGCCTCCTGACACTCTAGCCGTGGGCGACATACCGAGTCACCCTTTGCTCCAAGGCCGGCCCTGTCAGCCGCCTCTCCACCGTGCTGAGCCGCCTTCGTCAAGTCATTCATCGGACTCCTTCAAGCCGTAGAGTTCGCCGGCGCGCCGTTAAGCCGCCAACCACATCGCCGACGTGCTGCCGCTGCCTCAGGCCGTCCCCACGGCGCAGAGTTGCCAGCCCTGTGTTGCTGAGTTGACTCGTCGGCTGCCTTTTCTTTGCCGGGAGCCCGCGACACCACTGAAGCTGCAGTGAGCTGCCCCAGTGCGAGAGGTCTCGCCTCCACCCCAAGTAGCCTCGTTGACACGTTACTACATCTCCGAGCCGCCAACAAGCTCACCTTCGCATGCCTCAAGCTATGGTGTTGTCTATGTGAAAAAGAATGGTGTGGCTAACTGGAATCGGTCAATCAAGTTGACTGACTCACTACTGGCTAGCTTTGAAGTGAAGATGGGTCAAGCTAGTTGTTGCTTGGTGATTGTTTGAGATATTGCGTGCCAGTTTTCATGGAGGTCGCCTCCGAGCCGCCTCTGCTTTTGCTGGACTTTGCCGCTGAGGCCGTGGCCTCTCCTCAAGCTGCTGCCTCCATCGCTGCTACGTCAAGTATCTTTGCAGCTGCCATGAAGCAAATACACCCAAGTAGTACTAATTGCAATGCACGGAGTTCAAGTACGTGCGTCCGTGCCAGACTGCACCTGGGTCAAATCATCGGTCGCTCGCTTAGGTGATATCCATCCAAATTTGTTTTATTATCACATATTATTTTTATCAAAGAATAGTTTATCTTTGCATTGCTCTGCAATATTGTTTATGCAGGACAATTGTTCATTACGAGAGCGATGGTTGTGTCATGGAGACCGCCATTTTTACGACCTAATTTACATCAACATGGCGTGGTTGATTCGCCCATCCGCGCGGCTTACCACGCCTGCAATTGCCTCACCCGACAGCGCTGGTTTACAACGCCGTAGCCAGCTCATCTTTCTACTCCTGCAGCCGACTCGGTTGTGATTGATTTCAACTTCATCATGGTGATCAACAATTCCGTGGACAAATTGTCTACTTCAAAGGTGACCGTCATGTTACGGAGTTTATTGAATAACTCATACTGAGGATATATATTGAGTATTGCGAAGATCATCAACCCGTCACCTTGTTTCCGGCTTCAACATATTCCAGCGTTTTCGTTGTTCAACTATATGTCGGTTTATTATATCATGGCCAAGTATGAAGAATCTCAAGCCAACTCCTCGAGTCGTCTTGAGACTCGGGGCTACAATAACATGACTCGGCGGAATTGGCCGGTTTCAATGAATTTAAGAACTATGGGTCATTGAATGGAAGATAACCCGGTCCCAGAGAATACTGCCACATTGATGATAATTTAAAGGCCGTCAGAAAATTTCCAACTTAAAAAGAAAGATTCCAGTTCACAATCTGGTTCGAGGGAAATCTATATCCCACAAAGCTTTGAAGCTCTCAATATCCGGTTTAAAATTCCGGTTCAAAAATAATTTATATCTCGCGAAGTTTGATTTCTCGGAAAATTTAAAGGTTGCCAAAGAGAACTTGCTGCCAAGATGCGCGGTACAAACATGGGTATCCTGCTGAGGGAGTCCAGGGTTAGGGGGTCCTCGGACGGCCGGACTATATACTTCAGCCAGACTGTTGGACTATGAAGATACAACATTGAAGAATCCGTCCCGTGTCCGGATGGGACTCTCCTTGGCTTGGAAGACAAGCTTGGCAATACGGATATGTAGATCTCATCCCTTGTAACCGACTCTGTGTAACCCTAGCCCCCTCCGGTGTCTATAAACCGGAGGGTTTAGCCCATAGGACAACAACAATCATACCATAGGCTAGCTTCTAGGGTTTAGCCTCTACGATCTCGTGGTAGAGCAACTCTTGTAATACTCATATCATCAAGATCAATCAAGCAGGAAGTAGGGTATTACCTCCATCGAGAGGGTCCGAACCTGGGTAAACATCGTGTCCCCTGCCTCCTGTTACCATCTACCTTAGACGCACAGTTTGGGACCCCCTATCCGAGATCTGCCGGTTTTGACACTGACATTGGTGCTTTCATTGAGAGTTCCACTGTGCCGTCATCGTGATGCTTGATGGCTCCTTCGATCATCGGCAATGATGCGATCCGAGGTGAGTTTTTCCTCCCCGGACAGATCTTCGTGTTCGGTGGCTTCGCACTGCGGGCCAACTCATTTGGCCATCTGGAGCAGATCGAGAGCTACGCCCCTGGCCATCAGGTGAGGTTTGGAAACTTGAACTATACTGCCGACATCCATGGAGATTTGATCTTCGACGGATTCGAGCCGCACAATCACGACGAGCATGACTTAGCTTTGCCGCCTGCAACTACTACGGGCATCAATCCGGAACAAATTGCGCAATCTGAGGACGGGTGGATGGACACCACCGCGGAGGCCACACTCTCAGCGGCGATAGAGCCAAATACTGACTTCACCTCCTACGAGACCCGTGTTGCCGAACAGTTGGATTCGTCCCCGGCCATGGGCTCCGAGCTGCTTGCGTCCGTGCCTATCAAATCCGATTGGGCACCGATCATGGAGTTTACCTCCATGGATATCTTTCAGCACTCACCGTTTGGCGACGTGCTAAACTCCTTGAGGTCTCTCTCCCTGTCAGGAGATCCTTGGCCGAACTATGTCCGGCTAGAATGGGATGCGTACGACGAAGAAATAAGCTGCCCACCCACCACCTACTTAGTAGCCACTATCAACGATTTAACTGACATGCTTGACCTCGGCTCCGAAGACATCGACGGTATGGACGACGATGCAGGAGACGAACAGGAACCACCGCCCACAGGGCGCTGGACTGCCACCTCATCATATGATATATACATGGTGGATTCCCCCAAAGAAGGCAATGGCGGTAAGACAGGGTAGGATAATCCCTCCAATTAGCAATCCATGCACCGACGTCAGCGGCGCCGCTCTAAGTCCCGCCATAGCAGCGATAACGGCACAAGAGACAATAATACTCCGAATAGTGCCGAAGACGATAACAATCCCCTCCAGCCAGACTTAGAGTGGGAGGATGAACATGCTAGCCCTCCAGAACAGGTAGCAGACGGAGAAATGGAGGATGACAATTACATGCCTCTCTCCGAAGACGAGGTGAGCCTCGGCGACGAAGAATTTATCGTGCCTGAGGATCCTGTCGAGCAGGAGCGCCTCAAGCGTCGGCTTATAGCCATAGCAAATAGCCTGAAGAAAAAGCAACAACAGCTCCATGGTGATCAAGATCTGCTAGCGGATAGATGGACCGAAGTCCTTGCGGCCGAGGAATACGAACTCGAACGCCCAACCAAGAGTTACCCATAGCACAGGTTGCTACCCCAACTCGAGGAGGAAGCATTGAAACCCACATCACCAGCGTATGATGCGGCTGATCAACCACCTCATGGCCGAGACAGAGGGGCATATCAGCCCGAAGTCCAGCCCGCACCCCGTCGCCAGACAAACAAAAACACCAAGGCCCGGGGCAACACGCGGGACCTGCGAGATGTATTGGAAAACAAAGCAAAACATGCAAGATCGATCTACAAATCACGGGGGCGCGCCCCAACGTGGGACGATGATCGCCACGCCGGATATACCAAAAGCAAATCCGGACGGGCCGAATACACCAGACAAGACTCGTATGAACTGCATTGTGATACAGCCCGGCACAGAGGCGCCGCACGCCCCCTATGCTTCACTGATGAAGTAATGGATCATGAATTCCCAGAGGGTTTTAAGCCCGTAAACATTGAATCATATGATGGTACAACAGACCCCGCGGTATGGATCGAGGATTTCCTCCTCCACATCCACATGGCCCGCGGTGACGATCTACATGCCATTAAGTACCTCCCACTAAAACTCAAAGCACCAGCTCGGCATTGGCTGAATAGCTTGCCAGCAGACTCCATTGGCATTTAGGAGGATTTGGAAGATGCATTCCTTGACAACTTCCAGGGCACTTATGTGCGACCACCAGATGCTGATGACTTGAGCCACATAACCCAACAGCCTGGGGAATCGGCTAGGAAATTCTGGACTCGGTTCTTAACTAAAAAGAACCAAATCGTCGACTATCCAGATGCCGAGGCCTTAGCGGCATTTAAACACAACATCCGGGACCAGTGGCACCCGACACCTTGGCCAAGAGAAGCCAAAGTCTATGGCAGCCCTCACGACACTCATGACCTGCTTTTGCACGGGAGAAGATAGCTGGCTGGCTCGCAGCAACAATACATCAAGGAATCCTGGCACTTCAGATGCCAAATATACTAACGACAGACTACGTCGCAACAGGCACAAGCGCCGCAACAACGGCGATAACGCCGAAGACACGACAGTCAATGCCGGATTCAGTGGCTCTAAATCCGGTCAGCGGAAAAAGTCATTCAAAAGAAGTAATCCGGGCCCGTCCAGTCTGGACTGCATACTCGATCGCTCATGTCAAATTCACGGAACCCCCGATAAGCCAGCCAATCACACCAACAGAGAATGATGGGTGTTCAAGCAGGCCGGCAAGTTGAATGTCGAAAACAAGGACAAGGGGCTGCATAGCGAGGACGATGAGGAGCCCCGGCCGCGGAAACACAGGAGGACAAAAGAGGTTCCCTCCACAAGTGAAAATGGTGAACATGATATACGCATCTGACATTCCCAAGAGGGAACGGAAGTGTGCACTAAGGGACGTCTATGCGATGGAGTCAGTCGCCCCAAAATTCAAACCATGGTCCTCTTGTCCAATCACCTTCGATCGCAGGGACCACACCACTAGTATCCATCATGGCGGATCTGCCGCATTGGTCCTGGACCCCATCATTGACGGATTTCACCTCACTTGAGTCCTTATGGACGGCAGCAGCAGCCTAAACCTGCTCTATCAGGATAAAGTGTGCAAAATGGGCATAGATCCCTCGAGGATCAAACCCACCAAAACCACCTTTAAAGGTGTACTCCTAGGTGTAGAGGCCTGTTGCACGGGCTCAATCACACTGGAAGTGGTTTTCGGGTCTCTGAACAACTTTTGAAACGAGGATTTAATCTTCGATATTGTCCCCTTTCGCAGCGGCTATCACGCACTACTCGGACGAATCGCATTTGCCAGATTCAATGCAGTACCGCATTATGCATACCTCAAACTCAAAATGCCAGGACCACGCGGGGTTATAACAGTTAATGGAAACATAGAGAGCTCGCTCCGCACGGAGGAACACACTGCGGCTCTGGCAGCAGAAGCGCAAAGCAGCCTTATTAGGAAAACCGCCAATTAGGCGAAAAAGACCGCGGACACCTTCAAGTGAGTCTGGAGTACCCTGCAGGAGGATCAGCAGGCACGTTTTGGGTCCGACTAGCAATTCGGCCTCCGTCCTAGTCCCAATCACGTGGCAAAATTTGCGCTGCGCGTACATAACTACGCACTCAAGACACCATGGGCATAGGCGGAGGAACCACTACGACACGTCCCACAAAGCGGCTCAACCGCCCAGGGGCTGTATACCTTTATCATTTTTTCTCTTTCAGGACCTTACTCTCTGGAAGCCATTTCCGGCAGTCTAATTATTGGACTCATTGCGGCAAGGAAATACCAAGGATGCAAGACGGTCTGACATACAAAGGTGGTTTCTGATCACGATCGATATACCTGCTTTACATACCCATACGCAGCTTGCCCTTGGATAGGACATGTCAAATAGTCCTATTTTTTGCTTATTGCACTATTTGTATCCGTACGCTTGAGCGTACTATTTAATAACAATGCATAGCGTTAGCCTATTATTGCATTACCGTTTTTTTTTCTGTTGTCTCCTTATTTACGACAGATTGCACCCGTACATTCTGGTACGACTAGTGCGCCACGGGCTCCAGTATACCCCATAATACGGCATGAGAAGTACGAACACTTTCGACAGTGCGGCACCCTGAACTTATAGCATTATATGCATCATCTCTGAATCATGTCTTTGGTAAATAGTTGGGTTTGCCCGGATCCCATGTTTTGGTACCTTACGTTCCGCAATATCGGCTAAGGTATTGCTGGGAGAACTACTGTGATTGTGTCCCAGTTCTTCCGGACGAGCACCTCAGTAGAGAAGGCCGAAAACTGACTGTCATGATGAGGCGAGAGTTGGTCGCTGTTCGAGAGGTCTCAAGTCCTTAAAGACTTTTTCCGCTTCGGGCGAGGAGTCAGCCTTACCTGACTTAGGCGTATATAGAGCCCCAAATTTGGCCTTCCGAATACAAGGGGCTTCGCCAAAATTTAAAATTCTAGACTTCTATGGCTAAGTGAGAGTGATAAAGCTTTATAGTACGATTGCCTGGTTCGCTGTGCTGAACACCTCCTTCGAAGGACCCAAAATTGGGATAAAGAGTGCTCAAGTTTATTCCGAACACCTCAATACTAGTTACATGGGGGCAGAAGCCGACGACTGGCCAACTCTCAGATTTCATAAACGGCCGCACAGAAGGTAATATTTTAAATTAGCAAAGCGTTGCATAGCGCAAATGAACTCGTTTCATATTCCAGGATCACATGAGTACATTCATTTGAATATTACATCCTTAGCACACCCCTCTGCTGCAAGGCGAGCACCCTTCAGGACACTGTCATAATACATTTCGGGGTTGCGATGCTCCTTGCCCTCCGGCGTCCCCTCCTGCACCAGCTTTACGGCGTCCAGCTTCGCCCAATGCACCTTCGTATGGGCAAAAGCCCTGCACGCACCCTCGATGCAGATGGACCGCTTTATGACTTCAAGCCGTGGGCAGGCATTCACAAGTTGCCTCACCAGACCGAAGTAGCTATCAGGCAGGGGCTCACCAGGCCACATCCGGACTATAAGACCCTTCATGGCCTGTTTTGGCCTCCTTGTGAAGCTCGACCAGTTGCTTCAGCTGGTCGCTCAAGGGCATTGGGTGTTCGGTCCCACTATATTGAGACCAGAACAACTTCTCCGTCGAGCTGCCCTCCTCAGCCTGGTAGAACTCCTCGACATCCGACACACTGCGGGGCAGATCTGTGAACGCTCCTGGAGAGCTCCGAACTCGGGTGAGTAAAAGGAAAGTTTCCTTCACATGCTTGCTTTGCATAATGAATGCCTTACCCTCTGCTATCTTCTTAACTGCCTCAATCTCCTGGAGGGCATTTTGGGCTTCGGCCTTGGCGCTTTGTGTGCTCTCGAGTGACTTTGCAAGCTCGGACTCCTGCGTCTTAGAGTCACGCTCCAAGGACTTGTACTTCTCGGCAAAGTCCTGGAGCTCTTGATGCACCTCACCAACCCGGGCCTCTTGTTTCTCCCGCTCGATGCGCTCCTTGACCGCTTTGTCTTCGGCCTCGGATAGAGACCTCTTTAGGGCCGCCACTTCGGTCGTGCCCCCTAGCAAATACATGATGATCCTATTATTCTAATACCAAATTTTTCTTTATAATGTACAGATGGGGTATGACTTACCTTTGTTCTCTTCGAGCTGCCTCTTGGTATGGCCGAGCTCTTTTTGGGACCGCTCAAGTTCCTGCTTCAGTGCAGCGACCTCCGCAGTATGTGCGGCAGCAGCTACCAGTGAAGCCTGCATATGCACATAAACATATTCTGATTAGACTCCTCCGGTTTTTATTTGATCCTCTATTCGGCCTTCCTTCGCGAACGTCAAATAGAGAATCAGGGGCTAGTGTCTATGCTGTAACATTTTATTATAATTTGATAACTTACCTCAAAGCCTGTTAGGAGGCTGGCACAGGCTTCAGTCAGTCCTCTTTTGGCAGACTGAACCTTCTCGATCACCACACTCATGATAGTGCGGTGCTCTTCATCGATGGAGGCGCCGCGAAGCACTTCCAGCAAGTTGTCCGATGCCTCTGGATGGACAGAGGCCATCGGCACAAGCGGCTTGCCCCTCTTAGAGAGGGATTGCCTGACAGAGTCCGGAACCACTGGAGGTTCCGGCGCAGTATTCGGCTGGGGACGAATTTGCTTCCCCCGTCATTGGAACCAATGGGAGTCTTGCTCCCCTTGCGCCCAGTGCCCGGAATGTCGCCTTGAGGCACCTCCAGGACTACCTCCCCTTGGCTAGGTGCCCTTTGAGACAACATCTCGACATTGTCCATAGGGCGAGGGGAGAGGCGGTTGGAAGTGAATCGTTGTTCAGATCCGATGAGTCCAAAGAACCATCCGACGAAGATACATCAATACGGGGTCGGGACGGGCTGCATAATCATGTTCGGCGTGATGAGAAGTAGTGCAATAAAACATATCAAGGCTTATTAGGGTATCCGGATACTTACGACTTTGTCAGGGGCTTGTCCCTGGGAAACCACTCGTCGTCACTATAGGCGGCCGTCGTGGAGCAGTCCGGGAGGAGGGTCCTTCCTTTTCTTGTCCCCGGATGGGGCAGAGTGCGCCTCGGCCTCCCCGGATGGGGGGGGGACTTTCCTCTTCTTCCTCCTCATTTTCATGGGAGGAGTGCGCCTCAGTGTCTTTGGACGATGAGTCCGATATGACCTTGCGCCGGAGACCCTTCTGGGTCCCTGTGGCGTTCTTCTTGGCCTTCTCCACCGGCACCTCGTAAGGCGCTCGAACCAGCATCTCCGTTAGGAGAGCGTCTGCTGGATCTTCGGGTAGGGGTCTAGACAATCGATCTTCTCTGCTATCTCTACCCAGTCCTGTTAAATGGCGTAGAGGCTTAGATCCCGCGCATGGTTAAAGTCGGGAAAATGAACATCTTATGGGATATAAAAGACTTACTGGATTGGCAGGGCGCTTTGCGCTGAGTCCGCGGTCCACGGTAAGGGAGGAGGTACCTCAGCGCCCTTGAACAACACCTTCCAAACATCCTTGTGCATCATGTCGAAGAGCAATCGCAGCGTCTGGCGCTCGGCCTGGTCGAACTCCCACAAATTGAATGCTCGTCGTTCACACGGGAGGATCCGATGGAAGAGCATGACCTGGACCACATTGACGAGCTTGATTTTCTTGCTCATCATGTTTTTGATACATTTCTGGATTCCGGTCAGCTCCACCGATGAACCCCTGGATAGGCCCTTCTCTTTCCAGGAGGTGAGCCGCGTGGGAATTCCAGATCAGAATTCGGGGGCCGCCACCCAGTTGGTGTCACACGGCTTAGTGATGTAGAACCACCCCGATTGCTACGCCTTTATGGTCTCCACATAGGAGCCTTCGAGCCAGGTGACGTTGGGCATTTTGCCCACCATGGCGCCTCCGCACTCCGCTTTCTAGCTGACCACCAGCTTCGGTTTTACATTGAATGTCTTCAGCCATAGGCCGAAGTGGGGCTTGATGCGGAGGAAGGCCTCACACACGACGATAAACGCCGAGATGTTGAGGATGAAATTGGGGGCCAGATCGTGAAAATCTAGCCCGTAGTAGAACATGAGCCAGCAGACAAACGGGTGGAGGGGAAATCCCAGTCCGCGGACGAAGTAGTTAAGAAAAACCACCCTCTCATGGGGTTCTGGAGTAGGGATGATCTGCCCCGCATCTGGCAGCCGGTGTGCGATATTCGCGGCCAGGTATCCGGCTCTCCGTAGCTTTGTGATGTCCTCCTCCGTAACGGAGGAGACCATGCACTTGCCTCCCACTCTGGACATACTTGGAGTGGTTGAGGGGAAATGCGAACATGGGTGCTGGAGCTCGAGTGCACGAGAATGGATGAGCGGGTAGGAAGAAGGTGTGGGTAAAAAAGAGGAATCCTCGTCCCTTTATAAGGGTGGAAGAAACTATACGCCTCCCCACCTGCCTGGTAAACTCGCTTATTCCCCAAGCGCCGTAATTGATGGCGCGGTTGGGTTACCCACACCCGTATTGATGAGAATCCCGTGATAAGGGGACACGATCTCTGCTTCAACAAGACGTGCCAAGAAACCGCCTCGCAATATGTGCAGTAGCTGGTTGAGAAAAACAGTTCAAATAATGACCAGGCCGTAGTGTGATGTCATACTACAGAATGTGTCAGCAGATTAGTTTTGTGGAAATATTATACTCTCTACGGAGGTATGTGGAGCTTGTTTTGCAGAGCCGGAGACTATCCTTGTGTTCAAAATCTTCTATGGAATATTCGGAGGAGGAACCCGCCTTGCAATGCCGAAGACAAATCTGCACGCCGGACTCATCGTCATTGAAGCCTGGTTCAGGGGCTACTGAGGGAGTTCTAGATTAGGGGGTCCTCGGACAGCTGGACTATATACTTTAGCCGGACTATTGGACTATGAAGATACAAGATTGAAGACTTCGTCTCGCGTCCAGATGGGACTCTCCTTGGCGTGGAAGGCAAGCTTGGCAATATGGATATGTAGATCTCCTCCCTTGTAACCGACTCTGTGTAACCCTAGCCCCCTCCGGTGTCTATATAAACCGGAGGGTTTAGTCCGTAGGACAACAACAGTCATACCATAGGCTAGCTTCTAGGGTTTAGCCTCTACGATCTCGTGGTAGATCAACTCTTGTAATACTCATATCATCAAGATCAATCAAGTAGGAAGTAGGGTATTACCTCCATCGAGAGGGCCCGAACCTGGGTAAACATCGTGTCCCCTGCCTCCTGTTACCATCCGCCTTAGACGCATAGTTCGGGACCCCCTACCCGAGATCCGCCGGTTTTGACACCGACACCTGCCTTATGAGCTCATCTTATTGTGATCACTTGGGGGCTTCCTGCTCATTGAGCATAGCTATGACTATCCTTTTGATCCGGCTTGTATGTCATGATTACGAAATACTTGGGGCTTTCTGCTCATTGATCATAGCTATGATTACCCAATTGATCCGGCTTGTACGCCTGGCATGAAATATTACTTGGGGGCTCTTTGTTCAATGGACAAGAGTTTTTCTTACCCTTGTAATAGGCTTGCAATCCATTCTTGGAAGCCAGGTGTATTCACCTAAAAACCTGGGTTATCCTGCCTTTTTTAGTCTGCCACTCCGCCAAGATTGACTAGAATGACTCGCCATACTTTTGATAGTCAATCTTATAAAGACCCAGAACTTGTTGAAGTTAAAATGACGATTGGTCATGTGAGGCCTGGCTTATAAGGTTGCATGAAGGTTTAACTCAATGGTTGTGCGACCCTTTGAAAGCACTTGACATGAAGGTTTGGCAGCCTGTGAAAGCCTCGTTTTTTGTCTTTTGATTTATATTTTATTTGAGCATTTTTTGAGGTTGATCTCTTGTGACTTGTTTATACATGGTTGGAAACCAATGAGGGATATGTTGCCTTATGGTTCATATATCAATCTATCTGGCGTTTGTTAACCCAGCCTAGTTGTGGACTTTAAGTCACCAAGGTATGATGATTATGTTCTTAGAGTGATGTGCTCTAAGTTATGGGATGCCACCCCTTGCTGCATACGGCGTTGTAAGCCCACAGTATGAATAAATTCAACAAGGCATTGCGCTCTAATTGTTTGGGCTATTACCTTTGCTGCATCTGGCATTGTAAGCCGGCAGTATGAACTGATTTCACAGGCCATGTAGCCTTGATTATATGACTCATCATTGAGCATGTTTTGGTTTGATAATCCGCCCTGATGGCAGATTTTAAGTCTCCATGATATTTTCCTTTGAGAAATCAAACTGATGATATTTCATGACTCCGGGTTGATACTGGCCTGGATTATAATTATCAAGAAATTACCATGGTATTAATATACAAGTATGCTTTTCAATAATGGTATGAATATGTTGGGTTTGGTAAACCGCCCTTGCTTTGGACGTTAAGTCACCAGTATATATTTGGATTGCGCCATTTGAATTATGCGCTTTGGGATTGACACCCTCACTGGATGTGCCGATGTAAGCCGGCAATTTGAGGCAATTTTCCAGGTATGTTTTTAAATTGATTGGATGAATATGCGAGGTTTGATAACCCGCCTGGCTTTTGACTTCAAGTCGCCAGTATGTTTAGGCTTCAATGGCCTTAATGCTAGGCTTTTTCATAATTGCATAAGACTATATTATGTTTGGGTTGTTACCCGCCCTGGCTTTTGACATTAAATCGCCAGGGCATATGTTGTTTAAACTCTGTGCAGGATTTGCAGAGCTATGACTTACATAAATGATTAAGTTCAAGCCCATCATCAAAAATTGAAATTGGTGTTTCACAAGGGTTATCAATTATTGATTTTCACAAAGGCTATAAACCGTCGGGTTACCAAAATCCCGGATTATAGTGGATGCGCATTAAGTCCCCATCGGCCAAGGGCCACTAAGGGAGTCCTGGACTAAGGGGTCCTCCGGCATCCGGCCTACTAGCCATGGGCGGACTGATGGGCTATGAAGATATGAAGACCGAAGAGTGCACCCGTGTCCGGATGGGACTCTCCTTGGCGTTGAGGGCAAGCTTGGTGAGCAAATATGTAGATTCCTTTTTCTCTAACCGACCTTGTGTAACTCTAGATCCTCCAGGCATCTATATAAACCGGAGGACTTAGTCCGGATAAGAGAGATATTCATTACCGTATCCATACAAGCTAGACCTCTAGGGTTTAGCCATTACGATCTCTATGTAGATCAACTCTTGTAAAACTCGTATTCATCAATATCAATCAAGCAGGACATCAGGTATTACCTCCATGGAGTGGGCCTGAACCTGGGTAAACATTGTGTCCCTTGTCCCCTGTTACCATCAACCTAAGACACACAGTTCGGGACCCCCTACCCGAGATCCGTCGGTTTTGACACGGACATTGGTTCTTTCATTGAGAGTTCCACTGTGCAATCGATGAAAGGTTCGATGGCTCCTTCAATCGTCGATAGTGACGCTGTCCAAGGAGAAACCTTCCTCCCTAGACAGATCTTCGTGTTTGGCGGCTTCGCACTGCGGGCCAACTTGTTTGGTCACCTGGAGAAGATCGATAGCTATGCCCCTGGCCATCAGGTCAGGTTTGGGAGTTTGAACTACATTGTAGACATCTGTGGAGATTTCATCTTCGCCGGATTCGAGACCGCGGTGACCGCTCCCGGCCACCTTGACGAACATGACCTAAATCTATCGTCAAACCGCAGCCAGGAGATAGCTCATGTGACCACTCCGGCTTTAGATCCGGAGCACACTGCGGCATCCAAGGATTGGATGTTCAATCACAACGGAGGCCACAGATTCCCCGGTGTTGGAGCCGCACATGGACTTAAACTCACAGAATATTTTTGTCATGGGAACCCCGGACTCGTCTCCGGGTGTAATTTTCAAACCATGTAAGTCCACAGAGGCCGAACTTGATCGTTTATCGATCTTCGATTTTAGCGCCGCAGACATCTTCCAGTACTCTCCCTTGGGTGACGTGCTAAGCTCATTAAAGAACCTGTCCTTGGCGGGGGACTCACAGCAACTAGAAGCTGATAACAGGGAATTTCGCTCCCCACCCGCCACCCACTTTATAGCCACTATTGAATACTTAACCGACATGCTCGATTACGGCTCTGATGACATCGATGGTATGGACGACGATGCCGGAGAAGAAGAGGCCTAGGACCCGCCGTTCACCGGAGGCTGGACGGCCACTTCCTCGTATGATGTGTACATGGTGGATGCACCAAAGGAGAATAGCGGCGATGACAAAGAAGACCCAGTTGAGGATAAACCTCTTGAGATACAATCAAAACGCCGGCGTCAGCGGCGCCGCTCTAAGTCACGCTGCAGTAAAGATAGCAACACAGGCATAGGAGAAGATAACACTCCGGAAGGTGCCTCAAGCCGAACACCAGCCTGCCCCGCCTCATCGCAAAGGCAGAGGTAAATCATCACACGGTCATACATATGACCTTCGACATCACCTGAACAATAAAGCAGGATATACCCGATCGATTTACGGATCGTGAGGACGTTCCTCAACACGTAATGATGGCTACCTATTCAGACGTAACAAACCTAGTCACACCCGAGCCGATAGCCGCAGACGGACTCCATTGGAGCTACGTCGCGACGCAACCCGATATAGAGGCACCGCACACCCTCTATGCTTCACTGATGATGTAATGGACCATGAATTCCCCGAAGGGTTTAAACCCGTGAATATCGAATCATACGATGGGACAATTGATCCCGCGGTATGGATTGAGGATTTTATCCTCCACATCCACATGGACCGGGGAGATAACCTCCACGCTATCAAGTACCTCCCGCTCAAGCTTAAAGGACCAGCTCGGCACTGGTTAAACAGCCTGCCTGAAAATTCTATTGGTAGCTGGGAGGACTTGGAAGAGGCCTTCCTTGACAACTTCCAAGGTACATATGTCCGGCCACCAGATGCCAATGACTTAAGCCACATAGTTCAACAGCCCGGGGAGTCAGCCAGGAAATTTTGGACTAGGTTCCTAACTACAAAGAACCAGATCGTGGACTGTCCGGATGCCGAAGCCCTAGCGGCCTTTAAACATAGCATCCATGATGAATGGCTCGCCCGAAATCTCGACCATGAAAAGCCCAAATCTATGGCAGCCCTCATGGCACTCATGACCCGCTTTTACATGGGTGAGGACAGTTGGTTGGCTCATAGCAAAAACACAGCCAGCGAGCCGGACCCCTCCGAGATAAAAAACAGCAACTGCAAGCTCCGACGTAATAGACACAAGCGCTGAAGCACTGGTAATAACACTGATGACACTACAGTTAATGCCGGATTCAGCGGCTCCAAGTCCGGTCAGCGGAAGAAGCCGTATAAAAGGAATAGTCAGGGAGCTTCCATCTTGTACCGCATACTCGACCACCCGTGCCAAATACATGGCACCCCAGACATACCAGCCAATCACACCAACATGGATTGTTGTGTCTTCAAACAGTCCAGGAAGTTAAACACCGCGAACAAGGAAAAGGGATCGCAAAGTGAGGACGATGACGAAGAGCCCCGGCAACCGAACTCAGGGGGGAAGAAGAAGTTCCCCCTCAAGTAAAAAGGGTGAACATGATATATGCTACACACATCCCCAAAAGGGAGCGCAAGCGCGCACTAAGGGACGTTTATGTGATAGAGCCAGTCGCCCCAAAATTCGACCCATGGTCATCATGCCCGATCACTTTTGATCGTCGGGATCATCCGACCAGCATCCGGCATGGAGAATCAGCCGCACTAGTCCTGGACCCAACAATTGATGGCTTCCACCTGACGTGAGTCCTGATGGATGGTGGAAGCAACCTCAAATTGCTCTATCAGGATACAGTGTGCAAAATGGGCATTCATCCATCACGGATGAACCCCACAAAGACTACCTTCAAAGGAGTTATACCAGGCATAGAGGCCCGTTGCATGGGCTCAATCACACTAGAGGTTGTCTTCGGATCTCCGGACAACTTCCGAAGCGAGGAGTTAATCTTCGATATCGTCCCCTTTCGCAGCGGCTATCATGCGCTGCTCGGACGAACCGCATTCGCCTGATTTAACGCAGTGCCACACTATGCTTATCTCAAGCTCAAGATGCCCGGCCCATGTGGCGTCATAACAGTCAATGGAAATACAGAATGTCCCTCTGTACAGAGTAGCACACACCTGCCTTAGCAGCAGATGTACAGAGCGGGCTTCTCAAGCAGAACCTTCATTCGGCTGCCAAACCCACGGACACCGTCAAGAGATTCCGAACTACCCTACAGCAGGACAGCTCGGCTCGTCAGGAGCTCGACTCGCAATCCGGCCTCCGTCTCAGTCCTGATCAAGTGGTGGCATTCACACTGCGCGTACATAACTACGCACTCAAAATTCCATGGGCATCGACGGAGGCATAGCTAGCTTATGATCCACAATACGGCTTAACCGACACCAGATACACACATACTTTCACTTTTATTCGTTTCCTTTTCAGGTTTCTATCCCGTAGGCCCCATCTGATGGCCTGATCATCGGTACTCTTGAAGTACAAACACACCAAGGCGGCAGGAAGCACATGCATATGGGGGACTTCTCTAGGTGGTTTCGTTAACGATCACTCTACCTATTTTTCAAGACCCACGTGCAGCTCTCCCTTGTTTCAGGCATAGTAACTAGCCTCCTGCTTATTGCATTACTTGTATAAACGCACTTTAACGCACCAATGAAATTATAATAAGAATAGTTTGTGGCTCAAATTTTACGGCCCTAGCTTCTCACTTGTTCTTCTTTTTTCCCTATTTTATCTTTTCTGGTAACTTTATCAAGCAACACCCATACAGTTCGGTACATTTGATGTTTTCCAGGGGCTTCATAGCACCCCACACTACGACAAAAAAATACGAACACTTTTTATAAGTAGAGTTCGACACCCCGAATTTAGCATTATATGCATTGGCTCCGAATCATCTCTTTGGTCAATAGTTGGGTTGCCCGGCTCCTATGCTTGCTACCTTATGGTCCGCTATATCGGCTAAGGTAGTAAAGGGAGAACTACTGCGATTGTGCCTTGGTTTATCCAAAGGAGCACCTCAGTAGAGAAAGCCGAAAGCTGACTGTCATAATGTGGCGAGAGCCGGTCAGCTGTTCGGAGGTTGCAAATCGTTGGATATTTCTTCCGCATTATGCAAAGGATTGGTACTTCCCGATCAGACGCTTATAGCACTCTAGTCCAGATACTAGGGGCCGCACCAATGTTTTTATTGTCGAACTCCTATGGCTAAGTGAGGGCATTACAGCCGCATAGTCTGGTTGCCTGGTTCGTTGCGCTAAACAAGTCCTTCAAGGACCATCTAATTGGATCAAGATTGTTTAGATTCCATCCCGAACACCCCCGTACTACCTACGTGGGGGCAGAAGCTGATGACTGGTTAACCCTCAGATTTCATACAACACGGCCGCATAGGAAGTAAATATTTAAAAACATAACAATCATTATATTGCACAATCACTTTGTATTATCATACAAGGTAGATAGAGCTCGAATACATTCATTCAAAGATAGTGTCTTTCGCACAATGATCCGCAACAATGTGGGACCCCTCCAAGACATCGCCAAAGTATTGCTCGGGTGTGCGGTGCTCTTGCCCTTAGGCGGCCCCCCGGTCGTCAACTTGACGACGTCCATCTTCGCCCACCAGACCTTGACATAGGAGAAGGCCAGACACGCGCCTTCAATGCCGACAGACCGCTTGATGACATCTAGCCGAGGACAGGCATCAACCAACCTCTTCACGAGGCCGAAGTAACTGTTGGGTATAGCTTCGGCTGGCCATAGCCGGATTGTTAAATCCTTCATGGCCAACTCGGCTACCCTGTGCAGCTCGACCAGCTGTTTTAGCTGATCGCTGAAGGGCACCGGATGTTCCGGCGCAAGATATTGTGACCAGAACAACTTCTCCGTGGAGCCCCCTTCTTCAGCTCGGAAGAACTCCGCGGCGTCGGTCACACTGCATGGCAGATCAATGAAAGCCCCTGGAGAACTCCGATTCAGTGCCAGTAAAAGATATTTCCTCTTCACATTCTTGCTTTGCATATTGAATGCCTTACCCGCCGCGATCTTCCTGGCCTCTTGGATCTCCTGGAGGGCGCCCTGGGCTTCACTCCGGGCCGTCTCCACACTCTTACGAGCCTTGGCGAGTTCGGCCCCTTTAGCTGACGCATTGTACTCCAAGGTCTCACACTTCCTCACCGCGTCCTGGAGCTCCTGTGGGATTTCGTTGACCCGGGCCTTGAGCCTCTTATGGGTGGCCTGCTCCTTGACAGCCTTCCCCTTGGCTTCGACTAGGGCCTCTCTCATGGCCTCGACCTCGGTCGTCGCTTCTGTACATATCATGACTCTTCGGTTAAATGCATGTCATTTTACTTTTTTCGAATACATAACGGGTTATCACATACCTTGGTTTTCCTGGAGCTGCCTCCTCACCTGGCCGAGCTCCTCCTCGGCCTGCTCCAGTCTCTGCTTCAGTTCGGAGACCTCGGCAGTATGTGAGGAGGCGGCCAACAGCGACGCCTGTGTATTCATTTCAGACAATTTCATTAGTTTTCCACAATGGAGGATTGATCCTTTGTCCGACTTTTCTTCCCGAACACCAGACACTGTCTCAGGGGCTACTGTCTATATTGGGATTTTCTCTTTTTGCGTCGCTTACCTCAAAACCTGTCAGCAGGTTGCCGCAGGCTTTGGTTAGTCCGCTCTTGGCAGCCTGAACCCTTTCAATCACTGTACCCATAAGAGCACGGTGCTCATCCACAATGGAAGCGCCTCGCAGCGCTTCCAGCAGATTATCTGGAGCCCCTGGTTGGACAGGGATCACCAGTGGAATAGGCATACCCCCTTCCTTCAAAGGAGATCGTGTGCCTGAGTCCGTAGCCGTATCGGTCTCCGGAATCGAGTCTGGTTGAGGTCCGAACTGAATACGGCCCTCACCCCCAATCTCCATGGGGATTGGCTCCCCTAGTGTTCGGCGACGGAGGCTTCGCCTTCTCGCACCTCCGGAGCCTCTTCCCGGCCTAGGAAGGTCTGTTGGGAGAGCACTTCATCGTCTCCCTTGGCCCTGGGAGAGTAAGAGACCGGTGGTGTCTCGCTGCCATCTCCTTTGATTCCAACGAGTCCTCTGATGAGGATCGCTGGGAGCTGTCACGGGCCGAACTGCAGTAACATGATTAATCCATGTAAATATCATAAAGTGGAAGGGCCGAATAAATGGGCATGTAAGCGTTCTTAGTACTCACGATGTGGCAAGGGGCTCGTTCCGGGGGCGTCGCTCCGGACTGCTATCGACGTCCCATGCGGAGCTGCCCGGTAGAGGGCCTTTCCCCCTTTTGGGCGCCCTCTTCTTTCTTCATCTTCCAGACATGGAGGCCGCCCTCTTCTTTCTCCCCCCATCAGGGGAAGAGTCGCTCTCCTCCTCCTCATCGTCGTTTTCGGCGGCGGAGGAACGGGTCTGGTCTTTGGACATTATGTCCAAAATGACCTTGCGGAGGGGGCCACGCCGGACCCCCTTGGCCTTCCCCATGGCCTTCTTCTCTAGTGCTGGCACCAACATCTTCGCTAGACGTGAGATGACTGGTTCCTCAGGCAGCGGAGCTGGACATTGGATCCACTTCACCCTCTTCATCCATTCCTGGAGAAGCAATGATAATAAAAGTTCAGACACCCTCCTTGAAATAAACAGGTAGAGGATGTGTTAAAAACTTACCTCGCTTGCGGGGTGGTTAATGTCGTGCCCGCGATCTGAATCTGTGGCTGGCGGTGTCTCATTGCCCTTGAAAAGCAACCTCCAGACATCTTCATGAGTGATCTCGAAGAGCCTCTTCAGGGTATGGTGCCTTTTCGGATTGAACTACCATAAAGGGAGACTTTGTCTTTGGCACCGAAGAATCCGGCGAACTAGCATCACCTGGATTATGTCGACGAGCTTGATGTCTTTGTCCACCATGCTTTAGACGCGCGTCTCTAGAGCTATCATCTTGTGTGACAAAGACCAACTTGGGCTCTTCTCGACCCAGGAGGTGAGCCGCATTGGAGCGCTAGAGTAGAATTCGGCAACTGCGGCCCAGCTAGCATCGCGGGGTTCTGTGGTGTAGAACCACTGTTTCTGCCATTCTTTGGCAGTCTCCACGAAAGTTCCTTTCGACCAAGAGACATTGGTCAGCTTACTCACCATGGCGCCTCCGCACTCTGCGTGCTGGCCATCCACCACCTTTGGCTTCACATTGTAGACCTTGAGCCACAGCCCGAAGTGGCGTTGAATGCGGAGGAACGCCTCACACACGACGACGAACGCTGAAATGTTGAGGAAGGAGTTCGGGGATAGATTGTGGAAGTCTATCCCGTAATATTACATTAGCCCGCGGATGAAAGGGTGGAGTGGAAACCCTAGCCCGCGGAGGAAATGAGGTGTGGGGATGACTTGCCCCTGGGCTGGAAGACGGTAGGCGATTTCCTTCGCCAAATACCCGACCACCAGAAGCTCAGTAATGTCCTCCTCCTTGACGGAGGAGACCATCCACTTGCCTTGACCTCTGGATCCAAACATGGTTGAGTGCTCGCTTGAGTGGGAATAAGATGGGAACTTGGGCGCTGGAGCTCAAGAGTGGAAGGGCAGAGGAAGAGAGAAGGCGTGGGAGAAGAACGGGGAGTCCTTATCCCCTTATAAAGGCAGTGAATATTGAACGCCTCCCCACTCGCTCTAAACTCGCCTGTTCCCAAGGGCTGTGTAAACGGCATGGTTGGGTTACCCACGCCCGCATTGATGAAAATCCCGCAATAAGGGGACACGATCTCTGCTTTGACAAGACGTGCCAATGGCAACCGCGTCTCGAAACATGGAGTGACAGACGAAAAATGGTTCGAAATTATGGCCGGACTGACATGACGTCATGTTACTAAAGTAGTCGGCAGATTGGATTAGTGAAATATTATACTCTATACGGCTGTGTGTTGCAGATCCGGACACGATTGTTTCGTCTGAAGACTATCTTGGAGTTTAGGAGGAGGAACCCGCCTTGCAATGCCGAAGATAGATCTATGCGCCGGATACCTTGTCATTGAAGCCAGGTTTAGGGGCTACTGAGGGAGTCCTGGACTAGGGGGTCCTCGGGCGTCCGGCCTGCTAGCCATTGGCCGGACTGATTGGCTGTGAAGATACGAAGACCGAAGACTGCACCCGTGTCCGGATGGGACTCTCCTTGGCGTGGAGGGCAAGCTTGGCGACCAAATATGTAGATTCCTTTTTCTATAACCGACCTTATGTAACCCTAGATCCTCCCGGTGTCTATATAAACCGGAGGAGTTAGTCCGGATAGGAGAGATATTCATTACCGTATCCATACAAGCTAGACCTCTAGGGTTTAGACATTATGATCTCGTGGTAGATCAACTCTTGAAATACTCGTATTCATCAATATCAATCAAGCAGGATGTAGGGTATTACCTCCATAGAGAGGGCCCGAGCCTGGGTAAACATCGTGTCCCCTGTTACCATCGACCTAAGACGCACAGTTCGGGACCCCCTACCCGAGATCCGCCGGTTTCGGCACCGACAACCACTAAGTATTTAAACTCCGGATTTACATGCCAACCGATAAGGTATTCAAATCTTTAATAGCCAAACTTGGCTGGATTGTCATGATGATATTGAATGATTGAGGTTTTCATACTAGATTATATTATTCAAATCTTGAAACGCCAACATGGCTGGACTTTTATTATGGTTATCAATAACTAGTATTATGATTAAGGTTTTCAAAGTTGTTTCAGCGCTATGGCTATTATTTTAACAATGGATATGGTTTATTCTATAATGGAATGAATAGTCCCGAGTCACTGCAGGCTTACGACCCGCCACTTGGGGGCTACATTATTCAGGTTGAGATTACATCAAATATGCAAGTCCCATGTTGCCAGCATGCGCCATGGCATTTTGGGGCTAATGCAAAGTCATTTTTGCTCACTTATTGAAGACCCAATTCATCACATTGTAATGAGTCGGCCCTTGGGGGCTACTAATTGCTCCTGTCAAAAATTCAAGGTACACAAGCTTTAATCCATTACATTGAAGGGTTCATTGCTGAGTGTGTAGAGTACAAAGCTCTTAACCTTATGGACGTGGGTTCGAGCCTCATGGTGGGGGTTACATCATATGATGTTATTTTAAATGAACTATATATAAAGTCCTAGCTCAGAATTATCTTGCTGAGCTGGCCCTTGGGGGCTACATGTTGTTGCTCAAGTCTACATGATCATTTCTACAAAGTCCCTGCTCATTATTGCATAATGAACCGGCCCTTGGGGGCTACACTGGTTGAAGTTTTATGAGCATAAGGCAATTACAAGTCCTAGGTTGCTACAAACATGACAACACAACACTTGGGGGCTACATATGTGGAATATTAAATTTTGATTAGTGATTGAGAAGAACAACCTGGATTTCTTTAAGGTTGCAACATTTGTATTGAAGCAAGTCTTAAGTTGTTACTACGCTCCTTTCTTAAGACTTGGGGGCTACAAGTGATATGCATATAAGGGAGGTACACTTTCAAGCTTGATGTTAGCAACAATTATAACCCGGTGCCATCAATATTTACAAACCAGCAATTTTAGCAATGATAAACCGGCAAGTTCTACATCTTCAACCTGGCTGAAAATCTGATGAGTATTTCAAGACCAATATTTTTGTTAAGTTGTGGGAGCTGAATCAAATGAATTATTCTTCACAATATTTCTGTGAGAAGCCAATGTCAGCAAATTGATTATGAAGCTGGTCTATTGACCCGGACTTCCCAGAAGGAGGAAATAACAAGGACTTAAGGATGATGAGGATGAGTTTAACATGGATAAATACAAATTAAACTGGGGCTAATGTCGAGGATATACCTCGCGGTATAACCCAGCCGGATATAAGACCCGTCCGGGCTTGGCGACTCATTGGTGACCTGCCCTGACCCGGCGACTGACTAGTAACCCGCCCAGAGTTGGCGGTTCATTGGTGACCCGGCAGGCAGGTCAGAGGAGCGACAAGGCCCGGTGGCCCAGAAGGCGGCTCATGGAAGGCCGACTCATGTTATGGTGGGCCAGTTTAAGGCATAAGGAATATCCTCTTACAAACGGACCAAGACTAGGATTCCACTTGTAATAGAGTAGTCCTAGTCCTACTAGGACTGCACATGTAACCTGCCCCTCGAACTTATATAAGGAGGGATAGGGCACCCCAAGAGGGATAAGTTCCACGAGTTGGACAAAATAGGGTTAGACAAACAATTCTATAGCTCTCAAGATAGAGCACCCTTGTAATCATGTTCATCATCATCAATATCAATTAAGCAGGACGTAGGCTTTTACCTCCACCGTGAGGGGCTGAACCTGGGTAAAACCTTGCGTCTCTCGATTCTGACCAACCCTTTCAAGCTACGACTTGGATGCGTTGGCCTCATTACTAAGTCCTGACAATAATGGCATCTGCCATGACATATCCATGACACTCACCATGTACAGTCATCCCCTTATTCCTCTCGGTTGTTGACCATGTTGACAACACCGGAGGGTGGCGCCACGGCGAGCGAACCAAGGCGGAGAATGATGGTGAGGCCTTGGGCGGGAACGAACAGGAGCCGGGGAAGATGCACAGAGTTTTAGGGTGCGATGTGGCCATGATGGGTGCGTGGCAGCACAACCAGCCATGGGAGGCGGGAGTAGGCGGTCCCGCTGACGCTGGTTTGGCTTTGGCAGCTGGAGGAAGAAGAGACTAAACAAACACGATGGACATTTAATGTCAATCCAACGGTCAAGGTTCACAATCATTTGTTGACTAAGCTGACACCAAGTAGCATATTTTTTTATATATGGGAAGAAAAGAAAAATTGGGCTCATTCTCATGATAACATTCCCGAAACTGCAACTGTTCGATCTTGCGTCTAACTTAAACTACGAGGAAAATGTGTTCGTGTGCCGTCCTCCTCCCAGGGAACGTTCACCCCATAAGTGACTAGCACCCTTGGTTTTCAATCGAGAGTTCTTGGGTTCGAGTCCTAGGAACTCTCAATTTTGTCCTCCTTCCTTCCTCGCAAAAAAAGGAAAGAAAATCAAAGACTTGAGAAGGCGTACAGAACAAGCTAGTGTACCTGTTGGTGTCAAAACTGGCGGATCTCGGGTAGGGGGTCCCGAACTGTGCCTCTAGGTCAGATGGTAACAGGAGGCAGGGGACACGATGTTTTACCCAGGTTCGGGCCGTCTTGATGGAGGTAAAACCCTACGTCCTGCTTGATTAATATTGATGATATGGGTAGTACAAAAGTAGATCTACCACGAGATCAGAGAGGCTAAACCCTAGAAGCTAGCCTATGGTATGATTGTTGTCCGTCCTACGGACTAAAACTCTCCGGTTTATATAGACACCGGAGAGGGCTAGGGTTACACAGAGTCGGTTACAATGGTAGGAGATCTACATATCCGTATCGCCAAGCTTGCCTTCCACGCCAAGGAAAGTCCCTTCCGAACACGGGACGAAGTCTTCAATCTTGTATCTTCATAGTCCAGGAGTTCGGCCGAAGGTATAGTCCGGCTATCCGGACACCCCCTAATCCAGGACTCCCTCAGTAGCCCCCGAACCAGGCTTCAATGACAATGAGTCTGGCGCGCAAATTGTCTTCGGCATTGCAAGGCGGGTTCTTCTCCAAATTCCGTGCACCTGCTGAATAGTGTCCGGTTCCTTGTAAATGTAGTGCTCCTCGGCTTCTACGTCCAATAATGGATGTTTTCCATGAATCAAACGAATACGAAAAGTCAGGGTGTTTTTTATATTTACACCCCTAGCCGCGCGAATGAGCCGCCTATTTAAGGGGATGAGGATTTAGATCCAACCCACACCTTCTCTCTTCCGCGAGTATTCATCAAAGCGCATCCGACAAAGGTCCATTCTATCATGGCTGGCCACCGCAGCTCCTCCTCTCGCCCCTCCAGCCCTCAGCCTGGAGATTGGAAGAGGTGCTCCATCCCGCACAGCGAGATAGTGAAGCTCCAAACCAAGGGATTTCTCCCCCCGGCCTATATGGTCCCGGTTCGAGCCGGACTTGCCACCTATAATGGCGGAGAGCAAGCGGAGAGCGCCCCCAATCCCTCCCAAGGAGAGCGGGTATGCCTTGCCCCTTACTTAATAAGAGGGCTCGGATTTCCAATTCACCCGTTTCTTCGGGGGCTTCTAGAGTTCTATGGCCTCCAGCTGCACAACCTCATGCCTGCCTCCATATTGCATATCGCGGGCTTCTTAGCCCTTTGCGAGCTGTTTTTGGGCTGCGAGGCTCATTTCGCGCTGTGGAAAAGGTTATTCTGCCTTGTGCCCCGCTCTAAGGAGGGGTCGATATATCAAGTGGGCGGAGCCGAAGTGTGGCGCATCGCCGGGACCGGATATCTATCCGGAACCCCAAAGAAGGCGTCCGAAGACTGGCCTTCGGAATGGTTTTATATAGAGGACGTCCCGCTGCCGGATCCTGTCCGGATCGGCCTCCCTGAGTTCGACAGTGGTCCCGTAAAGAAGCGCCTAAGCTGGCGTCCATGGAGCCCTCAGAGGGAAAGTGACAGGGACGTTATTTACCTGATGGGCCGGATAAGATTGTTAGCTCATTCCGGACTGACCATGATCGGGGTCATGGCCGCATGCATCATGCGAGGGGTGCAGCCACTTCAGTATAGAGGCCGCCCCATGTGGGACTTCAACGGGGAGGACGACGCCACCCTCTACGGCCGTAAGGGGCCGGATTCGGCTGCCGCTCTAATAAAGACCTTGTCTGCTTTGTACAAGGGAGAAGAGGAGGAATTTCTCCGCGTCAACCCACGGGGTGGATTTTTTATGTACAATCCCCCAAGTTGGGTAAGTGGACACTTTTACTTACCCATTCGTTTTATATTCCCATTTTTAAATTTTCAGTCTAACGACTTCAACGCAGGAACTGCGCCAGGCTGTTAAAGGAATAAACATCCCTCCTCCACAACCCGAGGATCCGGGACGGTCCCTCGACCCAGCCTCTCAAGAGGATCCGGACTTATCTGTGGAGCTGATTGATGGAGTGTTTCATCAATTGAGCAAGGACAACGCCTTGGTGGCCATTACGGCCGATTATCCAGGGCTACTCCTAGCCTCACAGGTAACTGAGACCGGGGTCCCAGCACTTTGAAAAGGGATCTGTCCTCGCGTGTTTTCGATTGCCGTATGACAACCGTGTTTTGCAGGGGAGGCCCTTGAGACGGGAGGCCGAGTCTGCGGTGACTAGCCAACGAGGGGCAGCAAGGCCCTGCGAGCTAAAAAAGAAGTGCGGTCCAGACTGAGGCACCGGCGCAAAGGTATAGCGCGCCACCTTATTCCCAGGTGTTATTCCTTCGAGGCATATTAACGCTCGTGCTCTCTTCAGGACGAAGAGACCTCGCCGGACTATATCCGGAAAGGCTGCCAATCGCGCCTCCACCAGCCAGGCTCCAAAGCCTGGTCCGGAAGCGGAGGCGAACACGAGGCGCGCACCGGACGCTCCTCCAACGGAGGATGCGGACAGGCTGTCTGCCACCAATTCCGAGGTGGAGAGCGCCATGAACCACAGGCGTCGCCAGACAGTTCTTCGCGACGCTTGTTTCTCCCAAGAGGCATTGGATGCCTTTAATTCGGGAGACGCGTACCTCCGTGCCGCTCAAAATGGTCTAGCCAGAGCCACGGAGCTATATGTGAAAGACATATGGGTAAGAAAATTTTGGTAATTATATATATATATACCAGTAGCCCCCGAGACTTGAAACAGTTAGAATAACTGATTTAAGGATCATCTGTTATGCAGGTTCTTACAGAAAAGAATACCCTGCTGTCCCAGGAGCTGGAAGAGTGCAAATCCCAACTTGAGGCCGCACTAGCCGCGGCAGGGGAGCCCAAGGAGACCCCCTTTGGTAATATACACTTCGAAAGATAAGTATTTTGCAAAGTGCGGCGTAGGTGCAAATCTAACAAATGAAATTGCAGATGGCGCCGGATTAAATCCGGAAGTGCAACAACTCCGACGCCAGCTGAAGTCTGGTGAGAGCATGCTGACAAAGGTGAGGCGGGAGAAGAACGATCTCCAAGATGCCAACACCAAGCTGGGCGTTGAACTGAAGGACGTTCATGCCCAGCTGTCGGACTCCGTGAAGGAGAATCAGCGGCTTCGACGCGGCATATATAGTAAGGGCTTAAATGAACTTTCGAAAAAGAGTTCAGCGAGGAAGTCGACTAACAGAGTAATGTCTGTAGGTATGCTAACAGGTCGTCTTGCAGAGGAAATGCCCGGTTCTACGGGTGACCTTCTTCCCGAGCTCTCACAACTGCACGAACGAGTTCGGCAGGTGATGCAAGGCGTCGCCCAGGCTTTATGGCCATCCGTCTCCATGCCCGAAGGCCTTGGGGAGCTTGTAGAGAAGCTGAAGGGAGCACAGCGGCGCTTCCGATTGTGGAAGATGTCGTCCTGCCGTCAAGGCGCCAGGGAGGCCTGGGCCATGGTGAAGACGCAATACACGAAGGCTGATCCAAACCACATGGCTGAGGTCGGACCCGTAGGGCCCGATGGGAAGGAGATCCCTGTGAGCTTAGTATACGGCCAAGTAGAGTTGGCCGCAAAGTATTCCCAAGAGGACTGTAAACTAGACAGACTGTTAGATGGTATTGAAGAGGAATACTATCAGTCAGATTGACTATGTAATTTTAATTGACATGTGTAATGCCTTCTAGCCGGATTGTAGATCGTTTGTCATGGCCGACCTTTTCGCTTCAACCTCGGGACCTGGCGGTCCTGAGTGTGTCCGAATACCCTCGCGATTATATAAGAACCGGGGTATGCATGGAGATCAGGCGTAGGGGTCTTTAGTGCTTGAACAGACAAGTGCCCAACTAGTTATGTTATATTACATGGTTAGTAAGAAACATCTTCCAGGGAGAATAGTTCCGTTAGGGGTTCCTTTCCCTGGGAGGCATGCCCTAAAGTGCATGTCCATTCTGCGAAAAGAGGCGCAGGAAAAACATCTGGGGGCGTATAGATAAAAAATAAGAAAAGATCATCTTTAGTTCACCGACCGAATATTCCCTTAATAACGCTAGCTTTCGGCTTCACCCAGTCTGAGGTACACATCTAGCTGACCCGGCAGTAACAATCGCAAAGGTGCTCCCTTTACCACCTAGACGAACAATCGGGAATGTAGGGGTAAGCACAGGAGCCAGGAAACCCAGCTTGGCCAAAACTTAAGTCATATCGATGCATATCATGGCGAATAAAAGGTACATGCGGAAGTGTGACACATGTGTTGGGCATGAAGCCCGTATAAATAAGCTTCTATTTAAAGAAGCCCCCAGGTTTAATGAGCGCGGATAGCGCATCATTTTATGAGCCTTTAAAGGCTATAAGAGAGAGAGGAGAAGGAGAGAAATGTAAGACAAAAAGTATATAAAAATGGATAGAGGAAGGAGACGAACACAGAGTCCGGCGCTAGGCATAGAATCTTCTTAGACGGTCTGCGTTCCATGGGTTCGGCTCGAGTCGGTTATCCGATGCATCTCGCAGGCGGTACGCTCCACCAGTTAGGACTTGGTCGATTATGAAGGGACCTTCCCACTTGGGCTTGAGTTTGTCCTTTTTCTTCTCCGGCAGGCGTAGAACTAATTCGCCAACGTTGTAATTTTTGGCCCGTACTTCTCTGCTTTGGTATCTTCAAGCCTGCTGTTGATAGAATGCGGAACAGGCTTTTGCCACGTCACGCTCTTCCTCCAAGGCATCCAAACTGTCCTGCCGATCAAGCTCGGCTTCTGTTTCTTCGTACATGCGCACTCGACGTGAGTCATGAATTATGTCGCAAGGCAAAACTGCCTCTGCGCCGTACACCATGAAGAATGGTGTGTATCCGGTGGTGCGATTCGGCGTGGTCCGCAGCCCCCAGAGTACGGAGTCGAGCTCCTCTACCCAGTGCATATTAGATTCCTTAAGGGACCATACTAATCTGGGTTTGATGCCACTCATGATAAGACCATTTGCATGTTCGACCTGGATGTTGGTTGGTGGGTGATAGACGGAAGCATAATCGAGCTTGATGCCCATGTTTTTGCACCAGAGTTTTACCTCATCGGCCGTAAAGTTCGTGCCGTTATCAGTGATGATGCTGCGGGGGACGCCGTAACGGTGTACAACCCCGGATATAAAGTCTATCACCGGTCCGGATTCGGCCGTCTTAACAGGCTTGGCTTCTATCCATTTGGTGAACTTATCCACCATGACCAGTAAGTACTTTTTCTTGTGGGTTCCGCCTTTAAGGGGTCCAACCATGTCAAGCCCCCAGACCGCAAAGGGCCAAGTGATGGGGATAGTTTGGAGGGCGGTGGGTGGCATATGGCTTTGGTTTGCAAAAAGCTGGCAACCGACGCATCGTTGGACTAAGGCATGGGCGTCTGCCCGGGCTGTCGGCCAATAAAAGCCTGTACGGAAGGCCTTGCTTACAAGGGACCGAGCTGCAGCGTGATGTCCACCGAGTCCGGCATGAATTTCAGCCAGGAGGTTCCGCCCTTCCTCTTCGAAGATGCACCTTTGAAGGTCTCCGGTAGTGCTTTTCTTATAAAATTCTCCCTCATGGACTTTATAGGCTTTAGATCGCCGCACTATGCAGCGTGCCTCATTTTGGTCCTCAGGGAGTTCCTGCCTGGTAAGGTAGGCGAGGAATGGTTCTGTCCACGGGGCTATGACGGCCATTATTACGTGGGTTGAGGGTGTTATTTCATTGGCAGAGCCTCCAATTGTGTCGGAGTGTTCTTTTTCGCATATTATTTGATGTGAAAGTCTCGAAGATTGTTAATACCATACTGGTTTCACTGGGGTGACTTTCTATGGCTTCTGGAATTAGAAGATCTTCGCCAATTTTTGCCACCTGCCGGAGTATCCAACATGCTCTAAGGCTGTGAGTTGGTGTGGCGCCCTCTGCACTATGAATTTTACAGGGTCCATCAAGCCATCCTTCCAGTACGGTTCCGTGCCCTGTAGAGGGCTTTTTCTTTTTGGTATTGAACCCGGGTGTCTGACGATGATGCACCCTATTATTTCGGACCGGGTTTGTATTCAGGGCCGGATTGTCCCAAAATTTTGTTTCAGTTTTCCAGGCATTTTCCATCGCACAGTACTTTCATACTATGGACGCCAAGTCAGCAAAGCGTGTAATATCACGACGACTTATGGATTTGAGGATTCCCTTGTCCGTGCAATTATTACAGAAGAATGAAATTGCGTCTTCCTCGCGGCAGTCCTTTATCCTATTCATAACCAGGAGGAATCTGGCCCAGTAATGATGTACTATTTCTTCATGCTCTTGCCTAATTTGGGATCGATCGCTTATGTACGGGGGGGTGGGTGGAATCAAATCCGAAACCTCACCCAATCTGAGACCCAGGGACCGGGGAGTTTCCAAACTCGGGCGTTGGGATTCTTGGATGCGGCCCAATGAATCTAGTCCGTCGCCTGACTTTAAGTTCAGGTCTTGAGTGATATCCTCCCCTCCGCGGGTATCCGCCCTAGAGGGATCGGGAATCCGGACATAGCTAGTCATTAAGATAGATGAAGGGTCGCCGCACTGTCCCTCTACCATGGCAACGTGATGGGTGACCTGGGGAGAGTTAATCTCTCTCAGATCGTGTTTAGGCCCAATCTGGTCGTAATCTGTAGCGACTCCCAGGGCGGTGATGCGATCCAAGAGCTCGTTTAGGGAAGAGAGCTCCATTGGATCTAGCTGCTCAGCGAATTCCGAGCTGACGTGAAGATTGCTTTTGATGACCCGAGAGGTCATCGTCGGCGCAGCAGCCGAAGAGGCGGTCATAAGGAAACCTCCTAGCCAGAGAGTTTGGCCGACAGCCAAAGCTCCCTTAGCAATGGTGCCGTCTTTAAAGACGGGATGAGACATCCTTCCTGATGGCGACGGCACAGAGGAACTCTCAATGAAAGCACCAATGTCGGTGTCAAATTCGGTGGATCTCGGGTAGGGGGTCCCGAACTGTGCGTCTAGGTCGGATGGTGACAGGAGGCAGGGGACACGATGTTTTACCCAGGTTTGGGCCCTCTTGATGGAGGTAAAACCCTACGTCCTACTTGATTAATATTGATGATATGGGTAGTACAAGAGTAGATCTACCACGAGATCAGAGAGGCTAAACCCTAGAAGCTAGCCTATGGTATCATTGTTGTCCGTCCTACGGACTAAAACTCTCCGGTTTATATAGACACCAGAGAGGGCTAGGGTTACACAGAGTCGGTTACAATGGTAGGAGATCTACATATCCGTATCGCCAAGCTTTCCTTCCATGCCAAGGAAAGTCCCTTCCGGACACGGGACGAAGTCTTCAATCTTGTATCTTCATAGTCCAGGAGTCCGGCCGAAGGTATAGTCCGGCTATCCGGACACCCCCTAATCCAGGACTCCCTTAGTACCAGTAAAGAGACGTTGCAGAGTTTTAGAAAAAAGAGAGACGTGCTCCTGTAGCTGGTTCGAATCCAAACCTAGACTATATATATGGTGTTATGCTACTCTGCAAGTAATGAAACTGACATATCCAACGTTCGCTTCTCCTCTTCTCTACTTACTCTGCCTAGCATCAGAAGCTCTGGGCGCAGCAACCCTGTCCGCTGGCTGCTCGTCCACCTGTTCTGCAGCAGGTAACAACCAGATATGTGCCAAGTCGCCACCTGTACCATTGCCTGTGGGCTCATCACACCCCCGCAGGCACATGCACCATAGCCGGTTGCTCATCGCAACCTGCTGCCGTTGGTGTGGTGCCACTGCTGCAGATCACGCTGAGTCATCTATCGCGTCTCAACACAATCCTCAACCATGGCCGAGTCTCCTACAAATGACCGAATCATGGGGTAATAATATTTTTAAGTGTTGTTCTTCTACTTTCAGTTGCTGATTTTGTTAATAGTTTAATTGATGATCTTCCAATTTCGTTCGTGCAGAAAAGGGAAGATTCATGTGATTTATATTTCTGGAATTTGCTGATGTGGGGGAATGCAACTACGCTGATTATTTGGTTAGCCCGGGAATCCCAATACGAGCAGGTTGGGGTGTTGGACAAGTAACTAAAGGAACGACAGAAGAGGAAGATGCAGAGCAGAAGGTTAAAGATGCAGTTCCTCTGATCATGGCCAAGCAACAGCTGCTGAATGGCCTTGACAGCAATGAGGAGATGAAAGAGCTTGTGAAGTTAATGGGCAAAATCGATGTGCTCTGTAGGATGATTGTCTCTTTATTTGAAGTGTATGTAGTACTCGTGATGTATTCAGTGGCTATGACATTGGCACTTTGCTGAAACTAGTAATGAATGAAACCTGTGTAGCAAGCTAGGCATAGTGTTGTGAACATCTAATGATTTCTATTAAAGGAAATTGGTGGGTGTCCCCTTTTGCTCATAAATAAATAAATATCAGAGGCCCTTTTGGTAATAAATAAAAAAATTAGCGGAGGCCCTGTCGGGTCAGCCTTGTTCCCATTTGAAGACGTCGAGCAAATTGTAGTCCAACAGGAAACTATGTCATCAAATTCAAGTTTCACCGCCAAATATGAGTACAACTAAACAACAATGTCATCATGTTATATTCGTCATACAATCACCAAACACAAATCAACATACATAACGAGTGATGTTCTCATAGCAAAATACTAAACAACGCGTTCATCAGGTTTCAGTTGTCATAGCAAACACAATTTCACATAGTATATAAAATAACGTCTTCTGACAGGAAAATATGACAAAAGCAATCTAATCATCATCCATAGCAGCAGCGTCAACATCTTCTCCATGTGTATCAGTCTGAATCGTAATTCCCCACAGTGTCATCTTCTTCTTCATCCTCAATGTCCTAGAATGTTGGCTTCTTCTTCATCATCTCTTATGTCCACAACACGACAGACAATCTTTTCGCCAGCGTCATTGACGTGATGGTTCTCAAAGATATTAGGAACATCTGTGGAATCTTATACATCAAGGGCATAAGCATCATCTTGTTGTGCCACTTTATTAAAGAAATTCCTCTGCTCAAACCTTTGCAATACTCTCCAGCCATCACTACGTGCAAATGTGTCTTCTAAGAAAAATATTTGTGTTGCTTGATTTTCCAAAATAAAAGGCTCGTTGGTCTGGTACGCCACCCTGACATTGATAGATTTGAAATAATCATCAACTCTGGGTTTTGCGATCCTGTAAAACAGGTTATACCAACGATAGCACAACAGAACCACACACCGATGATCCTCAAAACTTGAGATATACTGCAACTGAACAATGTCTATTATGTTAGCATACATTCCAGTTGTCTCTCTGTCGTACGTATCCGTGCTCATGATGGCACTATTTTGTGTCTTCCTTCCTTCGTCGCGTGCAACGGTGTTGTAGTGCACATCTCCAACAATGCAAGATTCATAATGTCTTACCCCAGTATCAGGACCCATTGCTAGTGTGTAAAGGGCATCATCAACTGCCTGCTCATCCTCCTGCATCTTCTTAACCTATTGTAACATCCAAAAATTCTAATTTTTGGAATGTTATATTAATTAAGTAATAATGATTGCTTGTGTGATTTATGCTGTGAAATTTGAAACTTTTTGAATGTTTAATGAGAGGGAATAAAAGGACTTACCCAAAAATTTCCATTTATAATCCATATTCAATTTTGAGTTCGAATCCTTTCAAAACCCTCTGATAAACAAATAAAATGAGAGGAGGAAAATGACACTCCAAAATCAGAGACAATGTTTTGTTTGAGGTTCAAATTTTCAGACAGAAACTATTTGAAATTTATTTGTAATCCAAATTCCTTTTTCAGTTTGGAGTTATTAAAGAAATTTTTTTTAAAGTATTTTATTTGGTACCGGAAAAATGTTCACAGTTTAGGAAAATTTATTCTGAGAATTTTAATATATAATATGCCTATGGAAAAGTTTTATTATATTTTCCTTATTCCGTCTTTTCTTTCTTTTATTTATTTAAAAAGAAAAAACAATACGTGCGGCCCATAACTAACTATAGTGCTCATGCGGAGCATAGTACCTGCGGGGGCACCCTCTCATTTTATTTTCTCCTATATGGGCCAGGCCCAACTAGCCATATTCTTTCCCTAGATTTTTATTCATGAATGTTTTTTTCAGTTGACCGAATAAAAAATATATATAAAAAAACTGCAGCCCGTAGTGTACGTATGGTCGTCCAGCCGAACACATTAGGCACATACTAGGCGTGTTTTTCTCTTTCTATTTTCATCTACGTTAGCCTCACATTGTGTAACCTTTGACCTCTAAACCTCTTTTCCACCTATAAATATAGAGCCATATAGAGCCTCTAGAAATCATCCGACTTGGCTTAAATCAATATTTTGGTTTGACTGGCTCCCTAAAAAATAAATATTATTTCTCCTATCCGGCGGGAATTCCGAAAGTCGTCTCCTATTTGAAGTTATCTAGTTTCTACGTTGTGAAGGTATTCTCTTCGTATTTTCTTTTATACTTCCATAGTTAGTACTTCTAGACTAGTATATGGTAGAACAATTAGATTACTAATTAGTCTCTGTATTTATACATTAGACATAGAATTCTTTTAGCCATACCTATTTTTCTTTCGTAAAATAGCTTGGCCCTGATTTTTCAAATAGGCATAACTTTTAAACCGTTTGTCTAAATCAGTGAAACCAACGCCAAATTCTTCGTCCTGATCGCAACTATCTAGAGAACTTGTGAAATTAACTCTTTTGAAATTTTAAAATTTGAATTAGATCAGATTCAAATTTAAACTTGTTTTGGCCATAAATTGAGTTTTATAACTCTGATTTAATTGATTCTCTTTGCAAATTGAAGCACTTGACATGTACTTTCTATTAAGATGAAAATCACATAATTTTGATACTGTTAAAAATATATTGCTATCTAGAAGCTTTATTTGATGGTTTTGAAGTTTTCTAAAGTATTTTCTTCGTTGTTTTGGATCTTTGAGTGATTTCTTATGTGTGCAAATAATTGCTTGCTTGCGATAGATTGATCGGAGTGTGACGAGTAGAACTACCAGAATTATGAGTGCGAAGAATCTTCATCAAAAGTACAAGGCAAGTTCACACCTTGATCATACGTTTATATACCCGGTTTTTACTATGCATTAGTTCACCCTTACAAATATGCATGAGTAGGATGGGGAATTGGGCTTTGCTATGTTGTTCATGAGTTAGGAACCTATGATCTTGAAACACCCCGGGAATATTCGTTATGACATATATTGCTTAGCCATGCTTGTAGACGGGGATTGGTATGTGAGATTCATGCAAGTTGCGAGAGATAATAATTTAGGGTAACTTAAGGTGGCAACATTAAAACACATCTGGGTGGAATGGTTGGAGCACCCTGGAGAAACCAGTGGCTTGCCCGGGCACCTGGAGAACCTAATGCTTGCCCAAGGGGAACCCGGAGGACCTTGTGATCACCCTATGGAATGCCACCTAGGCTCAAAGGGATCATATGATATTTCATGCCTAAACGGTTCCATGTGCAGCCACAAGCTAACATGGGCGCTGGCGTAGTTGAGTAAGTTGTGGGAATCCTTTCCATGATAGGGTAGCAGATGTAGGGGAATTGTAGGAGTACCGGCCTATCTATCGGTCAAGGGGACCTCTTCGGAAAAACTATGTCTCGATCACCCGGTTTTCAAACATTAGGAATTGTGAGGAATTCAACAGGGGAGATCTAGTCTTGTGGGGATAAGTGCGCAAACCTCTACAGAGTGTACAAACTAATCATGATTAGCCGTGTCCCCTGTTATGGACAACTTTGAGTATCTAGAAGTGAATTATTGGTTGATCTCATCATTCTATTTAATTAATGAACTGGGTTATTATTTATACTTGGTAATTTTGGGTTTGAGTTGGAGGAACCTTCTCAATATTGGCATAAAGTTGGTAGTAAAATAAAACTTATTCCTTTGTTGTAGGGACAAATTAGCTTTATGCAAAAATTGAACTTCGAGCCGCCACCAGCCAAATATGCATATAGAGATAGACATTTTCATTATTATTCTATGGTGTGAAATTGCCAGTACATTGAACGTACTGACCTACATTGCCGCAACGTCTCATGTTGCAGGAGTTTTACGACGAGTAAGTGATACGATAGGGTTATGATGTCCACACTCAACTTTGTCGTTGGTGTTGTTGGGACTCCACAACTTTGTTTGTTACTTCCGCTATATGGATTGAGGTAATAGTATTTATGTTACTTTATACATGTGATTGAACTCTGTTATAAATCCTTGAGTAATGTGTGTGTCAACATACTGATCCAGGGATGACACTTAAGCACAGAGACTTGATCCATTTGGGTCGGGTCACTACAAGATGGTGTTAGAGCACATGTTGACTGTAGGACGTGACCCTTAGAAACTAGCAAGCCCATAGGAAAGGATTTCCCTAAAGCTTTATTTTCAAAAGAGATCCCTTAACTCTCATCTTTTCTAAGCTTTACCCAAATTTTCCTCTTACCTCAAATAGTTAGACCATACCTCTTTCCCTGTTTACCATGCGGATATTCAACTGATGAGACCACTCCGAGAAGGACAAGATATTGAACAACTGATTCCACTTCAGAATAAAGAGGATCTTAGCGTGAATGTGAATAATTGAAACTACAACGTTCGAAGACCCCGAAGACTCTAAGAATTTGAAGGCTCTACAGAATTCCCATATTGATATGACCTAGGAAGGCTTTGATAGGATCCACTTAAGTTATTCTCATACCCTCCTGAAATTCTTTGTTGAACAACGCTTGGCTTCATATTTTAGATGAAGAGCTTCTCCATGAAACAGAGGCAACATTGCAAAGACTTTCCCTGTGGTCCAACCATTATGGAACTTCTCAGACTATTGAAGCTTCCAATACCTAAGACCATGGTGTGTCAGAGAAAGACCAGAACATGGAGCATCAAGACTCAAATTTTTGATCGTCAAGAAAACCACCAGATAGGAGATAACAACTCTGGAATTATAGCTCATGGCAGAGACATGGGCGTAACCACATCTATCCATGATGCTATCGCCCGCTTGTGCTATCATCACCATGCCGAGTTAAGCATGCATTTCTTTAGAAGGATTTGATGGCAAAAGGCTGATGGAGCACCTATCGCCTTGACGAACGAGCAAAGATGAAGTTTTCACCTCAGCCGATGTATCACTAGGATCTGGAGTATTACATCAAGAATTTTCAGATGGACCCTCTGGAAGCCTTATTTCAACAAGGAAGCATTTCATGAAGAACTCAAGACCCAGAAGCTGAAAGTAGCCAAGCTGGAGGAGCAAAACCTCAAGATGCCGAAGATTCATCCGGAACTAAAGAACAGCAGGACCATGGTTCATGCCAAGGATGTTGAAATCTAGAAGCTTCGAACGCAACTCCAGAATATTCAAGGACGTCACAAGAGACTTCGTGTCAACGGAGATGATCTGGCAGAAGAATTTGAGAAGATCAAGCACGATTGGAAGAAGCTAGCAGAGACATGAACTAGGACATGAACAAGCTAGTTTAGCTATATAGCCCACCATGAGTGAATAAAGATAAACGTTTTTGTGATTGGAGTATCCGATCATGCCAACTTATGTGGGTGGCAGTACTATAGGATTGATTGAACTGACTGAATGTGTGGAGTTATTCCATATTTTAGTTGTTCTGCCATTTGATTGTATGGGTATCTTTCTCTCTCCCTCCAATCTTATCTTGTCCTTACGCAAAACCCTTTGACCCATTAAATTGTGTATGGACAGGAACTTACATTTTCGGGACCGATGAATCAATTGGAGACAGACCAATGGATTCAGAACATGGAGGATCACATCAAGAATAACACTGTAGCCAGAAAGGATATGGCCCAACATGTTCTTCGGTACTTTGAAAACGGTGTTGCTAGTTGGTGGACGATGTACCAAGCTATCAATGGATGGCAATGAGTAACTACTTGGGAAGAACTTAATTTCACTCTGCTAAGGTCTCGTCTTGTGTCCTAGAAATTGAAGTCTTATGGAAATTATATGAAGAAACCTTCTCCATCCAAGCTTTGTGGAGAAATAGGACACAACCATAAGGACCACAAGGATGAATGCCCTCATTTTGAAGAAAATCACCCAGCTGAAGAATGCCAACTAGGTAGATTACTTGTCTCTTGTGTGAAGGGACTACCCACTACCTTGCTTAGTGTCACATTTACCCCATAGTACAACAAACCATCCAGTAGAAGAAAGAAGCAATGAAAGAAGCCATCAGGGAAATTTTAGAAAAAACCCATGAGGAAGGAAGATGTCGAGGACACACACAAAGAAGACCCAATTAAACCTTTCACCAAGTCATGCTATTCATGTGGAGAAGAAGGACACATCTCCTAGAATTGTCCGAAGGAGGATCTAGTAGAATTCCTGATAGTGGAAGTAGAGTATGACCCACAGGAAATAGAAGCCCTGATTGGTATGGAAAAGTACAGGAAGAGAAATAGAATGTATCCCCAGAACAACCCAATTTCTACAAAGAAGGACCTGAGTCATATCACATATTTCAAGTGCAAAGATCCAGGGCACTACTTCAGCGGTTGCCCAAAAAGGAAGCCAAGGATACAAGGAGGCTATTAATCACAAGAAATCCTTAAGATTTGTCAGAAGTAATATGTTTCCGCTGTAATGAAGCAGGGCACTTTGTCAGGGATTGTCCCAATGAGGAGGAGGCTTGTGCTAAATGGTTGAGTTGAAAAACAAATATAGTAGTAGTAGTGGGAAATTTTTTTGAGGTGTTGAGTTGAGGCATATAATGGAAATGCTGGAGATCGTAATAATTTGAGAATCAATAGAGTTAGCATCATTGGTATTGATTTGGATTTTATGAGTTGTGCTATATAGGCAATGAGTGAAATCATGATACCTGGAATGAGATTTTGAAGAAACTAGTTGTCGGTGTCAAAACCGGCGGATCTCAGGTAGGGGGTCCCGAACTATGCATCTAAGGTGGATGGTAACAGGAGGTAGGGGACACGATGTTTACCCAGGTTCGGGCCCTCTTGATAGAGGTAAAACCCTACGTCCTGCTTGATTATTCTTGATGATATGAGTATTACAAGAGTAGATCTACCACAAGATCAGAGAGGCTAAACCCTAGAAGCTAGGCTATGGTATGATTGTATGTTGTCCTACGGACTAAAACCCTTCGGTTTATATAGACACCAGAGGGGACTAGGGTTACACAAGGTCGGTTACAAAGGAGGAGATATACATATCCGTATTGCCTAGCTTGCCTTCCACGCCAAGTAGAGTCCCATCCGGACATGGGACGAAGTCTTCAATCTTGTATCTTCATAGTCCAACAGTCCGGCCAAAGGATATAGTCCAGCTGTCCAGAGACCCCCTACTCCAGGACTCCCTCAGTAGCCCCTGAACCAGGCTTCAATGACGATGAGTCCGGCGCACAGTATTGTCTTCGGCATTGCAAGGCGGGTTCCTCCTCCGAATACACCACGGAAGAGTTTGAATACAAGGATAGTGTCCGGCCCTGCAAAATAAGTTCCACATACCACCGTAGAGAGAATAATATTTCCACAAATCTAATCTGGTGACACGTTTTGATAGTATGACATCACTTCATGGCCCGGTTATTATTCGAACCGCTTTTCTCATCCAGCTCCACACATATAGCGGGGTGATTTTCTTCATACGTCTTGTCAAAGCAGAGATCGTGTTCCCCTTATTACGGGATTCTCATCAATACGGACATGGGTAACCCAACCGCGCCATCAATTGCGTTGCCTGGGGAATAAGAGGTTTTGTGTGGCAAGTGGGGAGACTCACCGGCTCCTTCGCCCTTATAAAGGGACAAAGATTTACTTTCTTTCACCCACACCTTCTTCTTCCTTGCCTACCCATTCCCGCACACTCGAGCTCTAGCGCCCAAGCTCGCGTTCTTCTTCTCAAACCACTCCAAGTATGTGCGAAGCAGGAGGCAAGTGGATGGTCTCCTCCATCACGGAGGAGAACATCAAAGAGTTATGGGAAGTCGGATACTTAGCTGCGAATGTCGCGCACCGGCTGCAGAATGCAGGGCAGATCGTCCCCATGCCCGAAACCCATGAGAGGGTAGTTTTTCTTACCCATTTCGTCTGCGGACTGGGATTTCCTCTCCACCCGTTTGTCCGAGGGCTCATGTTCTACTACGGGCTGGATTTTCATAATCTGGCCCCCAACTTCATCCTCAACATCTCGGCGTTTATCATTGTGTGCGAGGCCTTCCTCCGCATCAGGCCCAACTTCGGCCTACGGCTGAAAACCTTCAATGTCAAACCAAAGGTGGTGGGTGGCCAGCATGCCGAGTGCGGAAGATCCATGGTGGGCAAGATGCCAAAAGTCACCTGGCTCGAAGGCTCCTATGTGGAGACTATAAAGGGGTGGCAATCAGGGTGGTTCTACATCACCGAGCCACGCGACACCAACTGGGTGGTGGCCCCCAAATTTCGATCCAGAATCCCCACGCAGCTCACCTCCTGGAAAGAGAAGGGCCTGTCCTGGTGTTCTTCAGCAAAGCTAACCGGACTCCAGACCTGTATCCAGAACATGATGAACAAGAAAATTAAACTTGTCAACGTAGTCTAGGTTATGCTGGTCCGCCGGATCCTTCCGTGCCAACAAAGGGCATTCAATTTGTGGGAGTTCGACTCGGCCAAGCACCAGACGCTGCGAGAGCTCTACGACACGATGCACAAGGACGTCTGGAGGGTGTTGTTCAAGATCGCCGAGATCCCTCCCCCTCTCACTGAAGGCCACGGACTCAGCGCAAAGCGCCATGCCGGTCCGGTAAGCATTTATATTTCTCGGGGTATTGATTTTCCCAGGTTTAGTTATGTTTAGGATCTAAGCTCCCATGTCATTAACAGGACTGGATAAAGACGGCGGAGCAGCTCGATAGCCCAGCCCCGTTGCCCGAAGATCCTGCGGACGCTCTTCTAACGAAGATGCTGACTCCGGCACCTTACGAGGTGCCGGCACAGAAGACCAAGAAGAAGACCGTGGGGACCCGAAAGGGTCTCCGGCGTACGGTCGTATCGGAATCATCGGACGATGACTCCGACGCACACTCCTCCCATGGAAACATGGAGGAGGAGAAGAGTCCCCCCCTAGCTGGGGGAGACAAGAAAAGGAAGGCCGACCCATCCGGGGTGGCCGAAGGGTCCAAAAAGGGAAGGACCCCCCTTCTGGACCGTGCCACGATGGCCGTCGACAGCAGCGACGAGTGGCTGCCCAGGGACAAGCCCCTGGCGAAGTCATAAGTGTCCGGACACCATAGTACTTCATAATATGTTTATTGTACTGCCTTTCCTCATGCCGAACATGATTATGCAGTCCGTCCCGAGCTCATTTCGACGTACCTTCGTCGAGCGGCTCGTTGAGCTCGTCAGATATGAACAGTGGTTCTCTTCCCACCGCTTCCACCCCTCGCCCTATGGAAAACGCCGAGGTGTTGTCTAAACAGGCACCGAGCCAAGGGGAGGTGGCCCTAGGGGCGCCTCATGGTGATTTCCCGGACCCTGGGTACCAACGGAGCGAGGCTCCCACGGGCTTCGAGTTCAGGCCCCAGGCGGACACTGCGTCGGAACCTTCGATTGCACCGGACTCCGGCAGGCGGTCCCCCGTCAAGGGGGGCCAACCATCCATGCCGGTGTCCTCTGTCCAACCAGAGGCACCGGACAAACTGCTGGAAGCGCTTCGCAATGCTTCCATTGTAGAAGAGCACCGCACTATCATGAGTGCAGTGGTCGAGAAGGTTCAGTCCACCAAAAATGGACTGACCAAAGCTTGCGCCAGCCTCCTAACAGGATTTGAGGTAAGCAATCAAAATATAAGAAAATATTACCGCATAGATAGTAGCCCCTGATGCTCTGTTCGGCGTTCGTGAAGAAAAGTCGAATAGAGGATCAAATGATAACTCAGGAGTCTAATGAGAGTATGTCTATGTGTATTTGCAGGATTCACTGCTGGCCACTGCTGCACGTACAGCGGAGGTCGCTGCGCTAAAGAAGGAACTGAAGCGGTCCGAAGACGAGCTCGACCTTACCAAGAGGCAGCTCGAAGAGAGCAAAGGTAAGAAATACCCCTGTCTATATAGTTAAAGAGAAGTTCGGGTATAAAGTAATAGGATCATCATGGATTGTCAAGGTCCAAGACCGAGGTGGCGACCCTGAGGAAGGCGTTGTCCGAGGCCGAAGACAAAGCGGCCAAAGAACGCATTGAACGGGAGAAACAAGAAGCCCGAGTGGGCGAGGTGCAGCAAGAGCTCGAGGATCTCGCCAAAAAGCACGAGTCCTTGGAGCTAGACTCTAAAACGCGAGTGTCCGAGCTCGCGAAGGCGCTTGAAAGCGTCCGGAGCACCCAGGCCGAAGCCCACAAGGCCCTTCAGGAGATTCACGTGGCGAAGAAGATAGCGGCGGGTAAGGCATTCAATATGCAAAGCAAGCATGTGAAGGAGAATTTCCTTTTTCTTACCCGAGTTCGGAGCTCTCCAGGAGCATTTGCAGATCTTCCCTGCAGTGTTCTAGATGCCACAGAATTTTACCGGGCTGAGGAGGCGTGGTCAACGGAGAAGTTGTTCTGGTCTCAGTATACTGGGACCGAACACCCCGTGTCCTTGAGCGACCACCTGAAGCAGTTGGTCGAACTTCACAAGGCGGCTGAATAGGCCATGAGGGGCCTTATAGTCCGGATGTGGCCTGGCGAGCCCCTGTCCGGCAGCTACTTCGGTCTGGTGAGACGGCTGGTGGAAGCCTGCCCACGGCTTGAGGTCATCAAGCGGTCCGTCTGCATCGAAGGTGCACGCAGGGCTTTTGCCCGGGCGAAGGTGCACTGGGCAAAGCTGGACATCGTGAAGCTGTTGAAGGAGGGGCCGCCGGAGGGCAAGGAGCATCACCGCCCTGAGAATTATTATGAGGGTCTCCTGGAGGGTTCCTGCCTTGTGGCAGATGAGTGTGCCAAGGATGTAATCTTTGAGTGAACATGCTCATGTGATCATGTAATATGAAACGAGTTCATTTGCGCCATGCGACGCATTCTTAATTTAAAATATTACCTTCTGTGTGGTCGTTTATAAAATGTGAGAGTTGGCCAGTCGTCAGCTTCTGCCCCCATGTAACTAGTACTGGGGTGTTCGGGATAACCAGAACACTCTTTACCCCAATTTTGGTTCCTCCAAGGGAGGTGTTCAGCGCATCGAACCAGGCAATCAAACTATAATGCTTTATCACTCTCACTTAGCTAGAGAAGTCTATGATTTTAAATTTGAAGGAAATATTCCCTAGAGGCAATAATAAAGTTATTATTTATTTCCTTATAATCATGATAAATGTTTATTATTCATGCTAGAATTGTATTAACCGGAAACATAATACATGTGTGAATACATAGACAAACAAAGTGTCACTAGTATGCCTCTACTGGACTAGCTCGTTAATCAAAGATGGTTATGTTTCCTGACCATGAACAATGAGTTGTTATTTGATTAACGAGGTCACATCATTAGTTGAATGATCTAATTGACATGACTCATTCCATTAGCTTAGCACCCGATCGTTTAGTATGTTGCTATTGCTTTCTTCATGACTTATACATGTTCCTATGACTATGAGATTATGCAACTCCCATTTGCCGGAGGAACACTTTGGGTGCTACCAAACGTCACAACGTAACTGGGTGATTATAAAGGAGCATTACAGGTGTCTCCAAAGGTAGATGTTGGGTTGGCGTATTTCGAGATTAGGATTTGTCACTCCGATTGTCGGAGAGGTATCTCTGGGCCCTCTCGGTAATACACATCACAGAAGCCTTCTCGGTAATACACATCACATAAGCCTTGCAAGCATGACAACTAATATGTTAGTTGTGAGATGATGTATTACGGAACGAGTAAAGAGACTTGCCGGTAACGAGATTGAACTAGGTATTGGATACCGACGATCGAATCTCGGGCAAGTAACATACCGATGACAAAGGGAACAACGTATGTTGTTATGCGGTTTGACCGATAAAGATCTTCGTAGAATATGTAGGAGCCAATATGGCATCCAGGTCCGCTATTGGTTATTGACCGAAGTGTCTCGGTCATGTCTACATGTTCTCGAACCCGTAGGGTCCGCACGCTTAAGTTACGATGACAGTTATATTATGAGTTTATGATTTTGATGTACCGAAGGTTGTTCGGAGTCCCGGATGTGATCACGGACATGACGAGGAGTCTCGAAATGGTCGAGACATAAAGATTGATATATTGGAAGCCTATGTTTGGACATCAGAAGTGTTCCGGGTGAAATCGGGATTTTACCGGAGTACCGGGAGGGTTACCGGAACCCCCCGAGAGCTATATGGGCCATGGTGGGCCTTAGTGGAAAAGAGAAGGGGCTGCCCTAGATGGGCTGCGTGCCTCCCCCTTCCCCTAGTCCTATTAGGACTAGGAGAGGTGGCCGCCCCTCCTCCTCTTTTCCCCCTCCGCGAATCCTATTCCAACTAGGATGGGGGGGGAATCCTACTCCCAGAGGGAGTAGGACTCTCCTGGCGCGCCAAGCTTGGCCGGCCAGCCTCCCCCCTCTACTCCTTTATATACTGAGGCTAGAGGCACCCCAGAAACACACAAGTTGATCCACGTGATCTATTCCTTAGCCGTGTGCGGTGCCCCCGCCACCATAATTCTCGATAATACTTAGCGGAGTTTAGGCGAAGCCCTGCTGTAGTACATCAAGATCGTCACCACGCCGTCGTGCTGACGGAACTCTTCCCCGACACTTTGCTGGATCGGAGTCCGGGGATCGTCATCGAGCTGAACGTGTGCTCGAACTCGGAGGTGCCGTAGTTTCGGTGCTTGATCGGTTGGATCGTGAAGACGTACGACTACTTCCTCTACGTCGTGTCCGCTTCCGCAGTCGGTCTGCGTTGGGTACGTAGACAACACTCTCCCCCTCGTTGCTATGCATCACATGATCTTGCGTGTGCGTAGGAATTTTTTTGAAATTACTACGAAACCCAACAGTGGCATCCGAGCCTAGGTTATTTATGTTGATGTTATATGCACGAGTAGAACACAAGTGAGTTGTGGACGATACAAGTCATACTGCCTACCAGCATGTCATACTTTGGTTCGGCGGTATTGTTGGACGAGACGACCCGGACCAACCTTACGCGTACGCTTACGCGAGACCGGTTCCCTCGACGTGCTTTGCACATAGATGGCTTGCGGGCGACTGTCTCTCCAACTTTAGTTGAACCGAGTATGGCTACGCCCGGTCCTTGCGAAGGTTAAAACGGAGTCTATTTGACAAACTATCGTTGTGGTTTTGATGCGTAGGTGAGATTGGTTCTTTCTTAAGCCCGTAGCAGCCACGTAAAACTTGCAACAACAAAGTAGAGGACGTCTAACTTGTTTTTGCAGGGCATGTTGTGATGTGATATGGTCAAGACATGATGCTGAATTTTATTGTATGAGATGATCATGTTTTGTAACCGAGTTATCGGCAACTGGCAGGAGCCATATGGTTGTCGCTTTATTGTATGCAATGCAATCGCGATGTAATGCTTTACTTTATTACTAAACGGTAGTGATAGTCGTGGAAGCATAAGATTGGCGAGACGACAACGATGCTACGATGGAGATCAAGGTGTCAGCCGGTGACGATGGTGATCATGACGGTGCTTCGGAGATGGAGATCACAAGCACAAGATGATGATGGCCATATCATATCACTTATATTGATTGCATGTGATGTTTATTCTTTATGCATCTTATCTTGCTTGATACGGTAGCATTATAAGATGATCTCTCACTAAATTTCAAGTAAGTGTTCTCCCTGAGTATGCACCGTTGCCAAAGTTCGTCGTGCCCAGACACCACGTGATGACCGGGTGTGATAAGCTCTACGTCCATCTACAACGGGTGCAAGCCAGTTTTGCACACGCAGAATACTCAGGTTAAACTTGACGAGCCTAGCATATGCAGATATGGCCTCGGAACACGGACCGAAAGGTCGAGCGTGAATCATATAGTAGATATGATCAACATAGTGATGTTCACCATTGAAAACTACTCCATTTCACGTGATGATCGGTTATGGTTTAGTTGATTTGGATCACGTAATCACTTAGAGGATTAGAGGGATGTCTATCTAAGTGGGAGTTCTTTAAGTAAATTAATTGAACTTAAATTTATCATGAAACTTAGTACCTGATTAGTATCTTGCTTGTTTATGTTTGATTGTAGATAGATGGCTCGTGCTGTTGTTCCGTTGAATTTTAATGCGTTCCTTGAGAAAGCAAAGTTGAAAGATGATGGTAGCAATTACACGGACTGGGTCCGTAACTTGAGGATTATCCTCATTGCTGCACAGAAGAATTACGTCCTGGAAGCACCGCTGGGTGCCAGGCCTGCTGCTGGAGCAACACCAGATGTTATGAACGTCTGGCAGAGCAAAGCTGATGACTACTCGATAGTTCAGTGTGCCATGCTTTACGGCTTAGAATCGGGACTTCAACGACGTTTTGAACGTCATGGAGCATATGAGATGTTCCAGGAGTTGAAGTTAATATTTCAAGCAAATGCCCGGATTGAGAGATATGAAGTCTCCAATAAGTTCTATAGCTGCAAGATGGAGGAGAACAGTTCTGTCAGTGAGCATATACTCAAAATGTCTGGGTATAATAATCACTTGATTCAATTGGGAGTTAATCTTCCGGATGATTGCGTCATCGACAGAATTCTCCAATCACTGCCACCAAGCTACAAGAGCTTCGTGATGAACTATAATATGCAAGGGATGAACAAGACTATTCCCGAGCTCTTCGCAATGCTGAAAGCTGCGGAGGTAGAAATCAAGAAGGAGCATCAAGTGTTGATGGTTAACAAAGACCACTAGTTTCAAGAAAAAGGGCAAAGGGAAGAAGAAGGGGAACTTCAAGAAGAACGGCAAGCAAGTTGCTGCTCAGGAGAAGAAACCCAAGTCTGGACCTAAGCCTGAAACTGAGTGCTTCTACTGCAAGCAGACTGGTCACTGGAAGCGGAACTGCCCCAAGTATTTGGCGGATAAGAAGGATGGCAAGGTGAACAAAGGTATATGTGATATACATGTTATTGATGTGTACCTTACTAGAGCTCGCAGTAGCACCTGGGTATTTGATACTGGTTCTGTTGCTAATATTTGCAACTCGAAACAGGGACTACGGATTAAGCGAACACTGGCAAAGGACGAGGTGACGATGCGCGTGGGAAACGGTTCCAAAGTCGATGTGATCGCGGTCGGCACGCTACCTCTACATCTACCTTCGGGATTAATATTAGACCTAAATAATTGTTATTTGGTGCCAGCGTTGAGCATGAACATTATATCTGGATCTTGTTTAATGCGAGACGGTTATTCATTTAAATCAGAGAATAATGGTTGTTCTATTTATATGAGTAATATCTTTTATGGTCATGCACCCTTGAAGAGTGGTCTATTCTTATTGAATCTCGATAGTAGTATACACATATTCATAATGTTGAAGCCAAAAGATGCAGAGTTGATAATGAAAGTGCAACTTATTTGTGGCACTGTCGTTTAGGTCATATCGGTGTAAAGCGCATGAAAGAAACTCCATACTGATGGACTTTTGGAACCACTTGATTATGAATCACTTGGTACTTGCGAACCGTGCCTCATGGGCAAGATGACTAAAACACCGTTCTCCGGTACTATGGAGAGAGCAACAGATTTGTTGGAAATCATACATACGATGTATGTGGTCCGATGAATATTGAGGCTCGTGGCGGATATCGTTATTTTCTCACCTTCACAGATGATTTAAGCAGATATGGGTATATCTACTTAATGAAACATAAGTCTGAAACATTTGAAAAGTTCAAAGAATTTCAGAGTGAAGTTGAAAATCATCGTAACAAGAAAATAAAGTTTCTACGATCTGATCGTGGAGGAGAATATTTGAGTTACGAGTTTGGTGTACATTTGAAAAACTGTGGAATAGTTTCGCAACTCACGCCACCCGGAACACCACAGCGTAATGGTGTGTCCGAACGTCGTAATCGTACTTTACTAGATATGGTGCGATCTATGATGTCTCTTACTGATTTACCGCTATCATTTTGGGGTTATGCTCTAGAGACGGCCGCATTCACGTTAAATAGGGCACCATCAAAATCCGTTGAGACGACGCCTTATGAACTGTGGTTTGGCAAGAAACCAAAGTTGTCGTTTCTTAAAGTTTGGGGCTGCGATGCTTATGTGAAAAAGCTTCAACCTGATAAGCTCGAACCCAAATCGGAGAAATGTGTCTTCATAGGATACCCAAAGGAGACTGTTGGGTACACCTTCTATCACAGATCCGAAGGCAAGACATTCGTTGCTAAGAATGGATCCTTTCTAGAGAAGGAGTTTCTCTCGAAAGAAGTGAGTGGGAGGAAAGTAGAACTTGACGAGGTAACTGTACCTGCTCCCTTACTGGAAAGTAGTACATCACAGAAAACTGTTTCAGTGACACCTACACCAACTAGTGAGGAAGTTAATGATGATGATCATGGAACTTCAGACCAAGTTGCTACTGATCCTCGTAGATCAACGAGAGTAAGATGCACACTAGAGTGGTACGGTAATCCTATTTTGGAAGTCATGCCACTAGATCATGATGAACCTACGAACTATGAAGAAGCGATGGTGAGCCTAGATTCCGCAAAAGGGCTTGAAGCCATGAAATCTGAGATGGGATCCATGTATGAGAACAAAGTATGGACTTTGGCTGACTTGCCCGATGATCGGCAAGCAATTGAGAATAAATGGATCTTCAAAAAGAAGACTGACGCTAACGGTAATATTACTGTCTACAAAGGCTCGACTTGTCGCAAAAGGTTTTCGGACAAGTTCAAGGGATTGACTACGATGAGACCTTCTCACCCGTAGCGATGCTTAAGTCTGTCCGAATCATGTTAGCAATTGCCGCATTTTATGATTATGAAATTTGGCAAATGGATGTCAAAACTGCATTCTGAATGGATTCTGGAAGAAGAGTTGTATATGATGCAACCAGAAGGTTTTGTCGATCCAAAGGGGAGCTAACAAAGTGTGCAAGCTCCAGCGATCCATTTATGGACTGGTGCAAGCCTCTCGGAGTTGGAATAAATGTTTGATAGTGTGATCAAAGCATTTGGTTTTATACAGACTTTGAGAAGCCTGTATTTACAAGAAAGTGAGTGGGAGCTCTGTAGCATTTCTGATATTATATGTGGATGACATATATGCTGATTGGAAATGATATAGAATTTCTGGATAGCATAAAGGGATACTTGAATAAGAGTTTTTCAATGAAAGACCTCGGTGAAGCTGCTTACATATTAGGCATTAAAGATCTATAGAGATAGATCAAGACGCTTAATTGGACTTTCACAAAAGCACATACCTTGACAAAATTTTGAAGAAGTTCAAAATGGATCAAGCAAAGAAAGGGTTCTTTCCTGTGTTACAAGGTGTGAAGTTGAGTAAGACTCAATGCCCGACCACTGCAGAAGATAGAGAGAATATGAAAGATGTTCCCTATGCATCAGCCATAGGATCTATCATGTATGCAATGCTGTGTACCAGACCTGATGTGTGCCTTGCTATAAGTTTAGCAGGGAGGTACCAAAGTAATCCAGGAGTGGATCACTGGACAGCGGTCAAGAACATCCTGAAATACCTGAAAAGGACTAAGGATATGTTTCTCGTATATGGAGGTGACAAAGAGCTCACCGTAAAAGGTTACGTTGATGCAAGCTTTGACACTGATCCGGACGATTCTAAATCGCAAACCGGATACGTGTTTACATTAAACGGTGGAGCTGTCAGTTGGTGTAGTTCTAAACAGACCGTCATGGCGGGATCTACGTGTGAAGCGGAATACATAGCTGCTTCGGAAGCAGCGAATGAAGGAGTCTGGATGAAGGAGTTCATATCCGATCTAGGTGTCATACCTAGTGCATCGGGTCCAATGAAAATCTTTGTGACAATACTGGTGCAATGTCTTTTGTGACAATACTGGTGCAATTGCCTTGGCAAAGGAATCCAGATTTCACAAAAGGACCAAACACATCAAGAGATGCTTCAACTCCATCCGGGATCTAGTCCAGGTGGGAGACATAGAGATTTGCAAGATACATACGGATCTGAATGTTGCAGACCCGTTGACTAAGCCTCTTCCACGAGCAAAACATGATCAGCACCAAGGTTCCATGGGTGTTAGAATCATTACAGTGTAATCTAGATTATTGACTCTAGTGCAAGTGGGAGACTGAAGGAAATATACCCTAGAGGCAATAATAAAGTTATTATTTATTTCCTTATAATCATGATAAATGTTTATTATTCATGCTAGAATTGTATTAACCGGAAACATAATACATGTGTGAATACATAGACAAACAAAGTGTCACTAGTATGCCTCTACTGGACTAGCTCGTTAATCAAAGATGGTTGTGTTTCCTGACCATGAACAATGAGTTGTTATTTGATTAACGAGGTCACATCATTAGTTGAATGATCTGATTGACATGACCCATTCCATAGCTTAGCACCCGATCGTTTAGTATGTTGCTATTGCTTTCTTCATGACTTATACATGTTCCTATGACTATGAGATTATGCAACTCCCGTTTGCCGGAGGCACACTTTGGGTGCTACCAAACATCACAACGTAACTGGGTGATTATAAAGGAGCATTACAGGTGTCTCCAAAGGTAGATGTTGGGTTGGCGTATTTCGAGATTAGGATTTGTCACTCCGATTGTCGGAGAGGTATCTCTGGGCCCTCTCGGTAATACACATCACAGAAGCTTGCAAGCATTACAACTAATATGTTAGTTGTGAGATAATGTATTACGAAACGAGTAAAGAGACTTGCCGGTAACGAGATTGAACTAGGTATTGGATACCGACGATCGAATCTCGGGCAAGTAACATACCGATGACAAAGGGAACAACGTATGTTGTTATGCGGTCTGACCGATAAAGATCTTCGTAGAATATGTGGGAGCCAATATGGGCATCCAGGTCCCGCTATTGGTTATTGACCGGAGACGTGTCTCGGTCATGTATACATTGTTCTCGAACCCGTAGGGTCCGCACGCTCAAGGTTACGATGACAGTTATATTATGAGTTTATGCATTTTGATGTACCGAAGGTTGTTCGGAGTCCCGGATGTGATCACGAACATGACGAGGAGTCTCGAAATGGTCGAGACGTAAAGATTTATATATTGGAAGCCTATGTTTGGACATCGGAAGTGTTCCGGGTGAAATCGGGATTTTACCGGAGTACCGGGAGGGTTACCGGAACCCCCCGGGAGCTATATGGGCCATGGTGGGCCTTAGTGGAAAAGAGAAGGGGCTGCCCTAGATGGGCTGCGCGCCTCCCCCTTCCCCTAGTCCTATTAGGACTAGGAGAGGTGGCCGGCCCCCTCCTCCTCTTTTCCCCCTCCGCGAATCCTATTCCAACTACGATTGGGGGGGAATCCTACTCCCAGAGGGAGTAGGACTCTCCTGGCGCGCCAAGCTTGGCCGGCCAGCCTCCCCCCTCTACTCCTTTATATACTGAGGCAGAGGCACCCCAGAAACACACAAGTTGATCCACGTGATCTATTCCTTAGCCGTGTGCGGTGCCCCCTGCCATAATATTCCTCGATAATACTGTAGCGGAGTTTAGGCGAAGCCCTGCTGCTGTAGTTCATCAAGATCGTCACCACACCGTCGTGCTGACGGAACTCTTCCCTGACACTTTGCTGGATCGGAGTCCGGGGATCATCATCGATCTGAACGTGTGCTCGAACTCGGAGGTGCCGTAGTTTCGGTGCTTGATCGGTTGGATCGTGAAGACGTACGACTACTTCCTCTACGTCGTGTCAGCGCTTCCGCAGTCGGTCTGCGTTGGGTACGTAGACAACACTCTCCCCTCTCGTTGCTATGCATCACATGATCTTGCGTGTGCGTAGGAAAATTTTTGAAATTACTACGAAACCCAACAAAATTTTGGCGAAGCCCCTGGTATTCGGAGGACCGAATTTGGGGCGCTATACATGCCTAAGCCGGACAAGGCCGACTCCTTGCCCAAAGCGGAAAAAGTCTTTATGGACTTGAGACCTCTCGAACAGAGACCAGTCTCTTGCCTTATCATGACAGTCAGTTTTTGGCTTTCTCTACTGAGGCGCTCATCAGGAAGAACCAGGACACAATCGCAGTAGTTCTCCCACCGCTACCTTAGCCGATATAGCGGAACGTAAGGTACCAAAGCATGGGAGCCGGGCAACCCAACATTTAACCGAAGACATGATTCGGAGCTAATGCATATAATGCTATAAGTTCGGGGTGCCGCACTATCGAAAGTGTTCGGACTTCTTGCGCCGTATTACGGGGTAAACGAGAGCCCCTGGCGTACTGACCGCACCCGAGCGTGCAGGTGCGAAATGTCGTGAATGGACATATAAGAGAAAGAGAAAAACTTAAATAATGCAATGACAGATTAATAATATGCATTGTTTTTTTAATAATACGTTGAAGCGTGCTGGTACAAGTAGTGCAATAAGCATAAAGTAGGACAATTCGAAATGTCCTATCCAAGGCAAGCTATGCATAAATAGTGAAAAACGGGTATATCAAGTATTACTAGAGACCACCTGGCGGTCCCCGTGTTCATCTTAGCTTCTTGCCGCCTTGGTTGTTTCTTCCGGAGTGTGTCCGGCAATTGGACTACCGAAAAGGGCTTCCGAAGAGTTAGGACCTCAAAGAGAAAAGGAATGTAAAAGGTGTATAGCCCCTGGCGTGGTTAAGCCACAATGCGGGGCATGACCTAATTGTGGCCCCTCTTATGTCCATGGTATTTTCAGTGCGTAGTTATGTATGCGTGGCACGAATTTCGTTGTTGTACTGGGACTGAGACGGGGGCCAGATTGCTAGGCGGGCGTTGATCGCGCCAGGCGGTCCTGTTGCAGATTGTTCCGGACTCGCTTGAAGGTGTCCGGGGGCTATAACACCAAATGAGTGGTCTGCCTGAACAGGCTACTTTGTGCCTCTGCTGCAAGGGCCGCAGTGTGCTCTTCTGTACGAAGCGAGCGTTCTGTGTTGCCATTGTCAGGACCCCGATTCCAAGTCACATCGATCTAGCCGGTAACACTTCATATCACATTGCGGCCTCACGCACGGTATCCCCACGGATGTCGCCTTACCATGGGTCGGGACCATTTGCGCCTTTTGGCTCACGTATATGATAGTGTCGCTAGCATCCATATGACAGAGAACCCGGGCCGACATGGCTAGTCGTGAACCCAAAGCGGCACAGACCTATGGAGACGGGCATACGTGAATCACATCGAGCATGTCGGTCATCAGCGTGTGAATCCGGGCTGTAGCACTGGGCTAACAGGACTCTGGGGAACCCGGGCTGTAGCAGGCTAGGCAGGACTCCGGATGTCACTGCGTGACATTTCCCCGAAGGGACAGACATAGGAACGAAGTGAAACAACATGCCGGCCAGTTAAGTGTCCTGAGCAGTAGTGCTGGGCTAGCAGGACTCCGGTGAACCGGGCTGTAGCGGACTACTATGGCTCGAGGAACACTAGACTACATTTCCCCATAAGAAAGGCTGCCAAGGATAAACAACTAGATTGTCGGATCCCACACATACCAAGCATTTCGATCATACACACAATATGCTCGATATGTGTAAATACAACATGGCATCACAACAAAACTCTACAACTCAAGTACTTTATTTAAAGGCTCCAAAGAGCCATACATAACATGTTCATACCGGTAGGGGTCACATGACCCGACATTCAAGTCATACAAGCATACAAGCACAAGCGGAAGCAAATAGTCTGAGTACAAACACTAGAAAGAAAGAAGGCTTCTCAAAGCTTGTCTATCTACATAGGGAACTCCATGGCCAGGATCACCACCTGGGTGGCAAGTCACTCATCGACGTCGAGATCTACATAAAACCAATCGGAGGGGGCGGTGTTGTCGTCTGAAAATAGTAATTAAACAAACATGAGTACAAAGGTACTCAGCAAGTCTTACATCAGAACCTACTATACATGCTCATTCTCAAGAAGGTGGTGGAGTTATTGCAGCAAGCCAGCTTTGAC